>NC_067483.1:34767490-35067490 GCF_947179515.1 Apodemus sylvaticus
CGTGTCATTCTCTGACTAAAAAACTGTCAGTTAAGAGGACTGACTATTCTTCCAGATGACCCTGGGTTCTGTTCCTAGCACCACAGAGTAGCTAACATCTGGCTCTAACTCCATTGTTAGGATTTTGTTCTCGTCTTCTGTCATCTTCAGATACTACCTGTATGTGGTACATAACACATTCACACAGACAATACCTTACACACAGCATTAAAAAAAATTTTTTAAAAAAATGGAGAACTCAAAATGTACTACCTTGTCTCCTCCCCTGCTAGAAAGGGCATGTGTGCTCAGATATGCAGAACCTTCCTTCATATACAATTTTTTCTTTTCTTTTTACCCCTGTTTGGACTGAGTGTCTCTTTGTAGCCAAATTAGCCTACAACTCACTCTGCCTGAGGCTGGCCACAAATTCAAGGCTTTAGGTCTAAAGGATTCCTGCTTTTTATTATGTTTTGGCTTTTTGATTTTTTAAAGGTTTTGTTGAGCTGGGCGGTGGTGGCGCACGCCTTTAATCCCAGCACTTGGGAGGCAGAGGCAGGCGGATTTCTTGAGTTCGAGGACAGCCTGGTCTACAGAGTGAGTTCCAGGACAGCCAGGGCTACACAGAGAAACCCTGTCTCAGGGGGAAAAAAAAAAAAAAAACAAAGCAAAAAAAGGTTTTGTTGTTGTTTATTTGTTTTCTTGAAGCTTTGGGCTTCTGTGTATTTGAAGTAAGTTTATACTATATAGATACATAGACCAGGTTAGCCCAGGCATGATTCTTCTGCCTTTGAGTTCTGCCTTTGAGTCCTCGGTGCTGGGACTCCAGGTTTGTAACACCATGATCTTCTCCAAAGGTTTTGTTTTAATGCCTTTTTAAACACACACCATTTGTATGCAGCAGTTTCACTAGAGCTTAAATCTTATTTGCATACATAGTTATAAAAACTAATTCTGAAATGTGGAATTAATGTTGTTTTCCTAGTGTTCCAAATAAAGATTAGTTGCTTAAAAAAAAAATGCACTGGTCTCAGTGTGCTAATTATCCTTACTTCCAGCTATGCCCCAGCAGCCACCTGGTGGAGGAATGGTGATGATGCAGCTCAACCTACCAAGTAATCCCCAGTCTCAGGCACACTCACCCCCACAGTGGAAACAGAACAAATACTACTGTGACCATCAGAGGGGGCAGAAGTGTATGGAATTTAGCAACATGGATAACATTGTCCAGGTAAGATAGTGTGTTTGTTACCTGTTCGTTTTTTGAGTTGGGGTCTCACTGTGTAGTCCTGGCTAGACTGGAAATCATGTTGATCTGCTTGCCTCTGCCTCCCTAAGAGTAAAAGTATAAACCACTATTTGTAACTTGGTTTGCTGTTTAGAAACAACATTTTCTCACATACCATGACTTAACATTGAATTTGAAATCCTAAAAATAATAAAAGCCTGCCTCCAGTGACAGACCTCCTCTAGCAAGGCCACACCTTCTAATCTTTTCCAAATAGTTCCACCAACTAGGTTTCAAGCATTACAATGTGAGTTTATGGGATCATTTCTTATTTAAATCACCACAACACTTAGGAGTTGGCACCAGGAAGACAAGGAGTACTAAGTCGTCCCTAGCTACATAGTGAGCTGTGCCTTACTGTGTCTACTTGTTCTTGTTGAGACCTTGTCAACAAAAAACAAGTGAAAATTATCAGCGGATGCTAAAATCATTAGGTAGAAGTATTAACGGGCCTTTAAAGTAGACAGGTGAGGTGTGTGACTTTGAACCTAGTCATCAGTTGTCACAATCAGGAAAGGCAGATCAACCAAACATTTACCTTTTTTTTTTTTTTTTTTGGTTTTTCTAGACAGGGTTTCTCTGTGTAGCCCTGGCTGTCCTGGAACTCACTCTGTAGACCAGGCTGGCCTCGAACTCAGAAATCCGCCTGTCTCTACCATCACCCGGCTACCTTTACCTTTTAATGTGGTATGTGAGGAAGGATAAGCTCACCTAACATCTTTTATCAGAGAATGACACAGAGTAATTGAACCTAGCCAAGCAGTTGTCCACACCTTTAATCCTAGCACTCTGTAGGCCTAGGCAGGCAGGCAACTGAATTCAAGGTCAGCCCAGTCTACCTAGAGAGTTTCAGGCCAGCTCAGGGGTAGGTACATGATGAGACCTTGTCACAAAAAAATTAAAAAATAAAACTTTTTTTTTAAACCTAAATTTAATCAATAGTTTTGGGTCTGGAGGTTTATTTATAGATGTATAAAATAACAAATTACATGGTATTAATAGGCTGTTGAAGAGAAATTATCCTTTTTGTAAAACATTTTTATCTTTTAACTGTTTATTTTATGTGTATTTATGTCCATGCACCTGCATGCCTAAGACCCTTGGAAACCAGAAGAGGGTGTCAGATGACCTAAAACTAAAGTTGTGAATCATCACGTGTGTGCTGGAAGTCAGATCCAGATCCTCTAGAAATGCTGACAGTAGTCTTACTTGTTGAGCCATCTTTCCAGCCTATTTCAGATTTGGTGTTTTGCTTGATTATTTGTTTAGCTTTTTATTGCTGCATTGTGAGTTTCATATCATGCATCCCAGTCCCTTATTTCCTCATCTCTTCCTGCCTGCCCTCTGCCCTTGTAACCTCCCCTCCAATAGGAAAAAAAATTCCCACTATAGAAGTGTATGTGGCAGTGTGTCCTACAGTTTACCCTTTTTTCCACACTTCTTTGTTGTTGTTGTTTTTGGCTTTTTTGAAACAGGGTTTCTCTGTGTAGCCCTGGCTGTCCTGAAACTCACTCTGTAGACCAGGCTATCCTCAAACTCAGAAATCCGTCTGCCTCTGCCTCCCAAGTACTGGGATTAAAGGCGTGCACCACCACCGCCAGGGCATATTTATCAAGAGACTCTCATATCATGAAGTCACATAACTATATATACAGGAATAGAGAAAGTAAATGAATATAAGGAAGGTGTAACCTGAATGTGGTGGTACATGCCTGGAAACAGCACAAAAGAGGCAAATTTGGGAACATCAGCAATGAGTTTGAGGCCAGCCTGGTTTATACATGAATTTGAGGCTAGCAGGGCTATACAGTAAGTGCCAAAAAAGAAAAGAAAACATTAGCACCATTTAGGAAATATAGTCATTATTGTGACTATTTTCAAAGGATGAAATCATTTTGAATGAAATTTTATAAACATTTGGTTTAGAAAAGAATGAGATAGGTATAATATATTCTTCTTGTAAAAGCAGCAACATTATTGCCAAGTTACAAAGCAGGTATCAAAAATATAGTCTATTCTTGTTTTTTATAGTAATGATGTGTGAGTGCATGCTCATTGTGCATAATGACTTTAACTTTTTAACAAGTATCAATTTATGATTCGGTGAATACGTTTTTTCCAAAAGAAAATTTTCCAACAGCCTGCCCCAAGTGTGACTTCATTTCCCCTCTACTGTGATTGCAGCCCAACCCTCAGCTCAGCAGCCCCATCCTTTCTCCAGTGCAGTCACCTGCACCAGCTCAGCTGTCCACCCTAAAGACCATCCGTCCCTCGGGACCACCACTCTCCATCATGTCCCAGTTTGCTAGACCTTTTGTTCCTGGACAGGGTAAGTGTTCATGAAACTAGTCATAGCTTCAGAGAACTGTAAGCCAGCCTGACGGCACCCATCACTCTTCCAATGTAACTGCATCCATTTATTTAGTTTGTATGTGTGCATACATGTGAGAGCCAGAGGACAGCTCTCGGAAGTTGGTTTTCTCCTTCTGCCATACACTCATGTTGTCAGGCTTGGTTCCAGTGCTTAATTAGGATGTCCTGAGTTAAATTCACAGCAAGTACATGGTAGCTCACAACCATCTGTAATGGGATGTGATTCCTTCCTCGGGTGTGTCTACAGACAGTATATGATAAAGAAATGAATCTTAAGAAAAAAAAGAAAAAAGAACAAGAATGAGTTGCTATTTTATGCCCACTGGAATAACTATGACCAAAAAGATTGTCAGCACCAAAAATTAAAGATTCAGAGAAGCAAATAAATATACATTGGGGGTAAGAATATAAAAGAATAAAGGCGCTTTGGAGAATGTAGAAGAGGTTTCTCGGTTTCTTGTTAATCTCTTGCCACATAGCCTAGCCATTCCACTCCTTGCTGGAAGGAAAATGAATTATATTTTCAGACCTAATCAAGGACATTTACAGAAACTTGGACATGATTAAATTATATATCACCCAGAATATATTATTCATATAAAAAATCCCATGTGTCTTATGGAGTACCTAGTATTAAGTGAACACACACACTTGTTTTAAACAGGAATCCAGGCACCTAGGAATGTGTGCTGTATGGTCTTATTGAAATTTGCTTATGTATGGCGAGTTAATCCAGTCTGTACATTAGAAATCAGGAAGTGCTTAGGGATGGGGTGTAGAAGTAAAAGGCAAGGGCACGGGGTGACTCTGAAGAGTGCAGGTGCCTGCGCTCTGCTCTCTCTGTAGCCATTGTCATATACACACACTACTATCTGAGTTCATCACATACAGCCCTTCAAACGTCCATTTAAAAGAGTGATACAGTATACACACAGCAAAAATGAGCACACTTGCATCGTATAACAACGACTTAAAATACACATACCAAAACATCAGAAGTGATAAAACTACCAGGATGACTTGTATTTTTCCCCCTTTATAAAACTAAAATATTTTATCTTTTATTATTTTATGAGTATGGTGTGAATTTAATATATCTACTTCAAATTTTTCTACATGTATTTAAAACTTATAAATTTATTTATATATATTTAGTACTATTTCATTTATATGTGTCTTTTGTCTACATGTATAGCTGTGTACCACACCGGTCTGTGGTGACTGTGAAGGCCAGAAGAGGGAGTGAGATCCCTTAGAACTGGAGTTACAGATCGGTGTGAACTACTATGTGGTGCTGGGAATTGAACCCAGGCCCTCTGGAAAAAACAGCCAGTTGTGTTAACTGCTGAGTTATCTCTCCAACCCGTTTATTTTCTTTTTTGTTGTTGTTGTTTTGTTTTATTTTTTTATTTATTGTGCATTGGTGTTTTGCCTTCATATGTATGTCTATATGAGGGTGTCATCCCCTGGATTGAATTGACCAACAGTTCTGAGCTGTTGTATGGGTGCTGGGAATTGAAACCTCTGTAAGAAAAGCCAGTGCTCCTTACCTCTGATCCATCTTTCCTGCGCTGCCAACCCCTAGTTTTGTTATTTATTTATTTATTTATTTATATTCATTTATTTATTAATATCTTTGTTTTTTCTTTCAAGACAGAGTTTCTCTGTGTAGCTCTGAATGTCCTAGAACTCATTCTCTAGATCAGACTAACCTTGAACTCAGTGATTTGCCTGCCTCTGGCTCCTAAGTGCTGGGATTAAAAGTATGTGCCATCACCGCCCAGCCAAAAAAACAAATCGTACATGGGCATGGCTGAAAAGTGACTGGGAAGATGGCTGAATGATTAAGAGCACAGACTGCTCTTGCAGAGTATCGGAGTATGGTTCCAAACTCACAGCTGCCTATCATTTGACTTGCAAGGGAATCCAGCACTTCTCTGGCCTCTTGGCACACCTGCTTGATTGTGTACATGCCCATTCACATGCACATAATTCAATTTTTTGTTGTTGTTTTTTTTTTTTTCAGAGACAGGGTTTCTCTGTGTAGCCTTAGCTGTCCTGGAACTCACTCTGTAGACCAGGCTGACCTCAACTTAGAAATCCACTTGCCTCTGCCTCCCAAGTACTGGGATTAAAGACATGCGCCACCACTGCCCAGCTTTTAAAAACTCTTAAGTTATGGTCTGGCAAAATGGCTTCATTTATAAGGACACTTGACTTGCTGCCAAGCTTGACAATCTGAGTTTGATTCCCAGGATAGACTCCTGAAGACTGTCCTATGGTCTCCACACATGTTTTATGAAAATTTGTGCCCATACATGCTGTAAATAATAAATAAATATATAGACTTTGTTTTTAAGTAAACATGGGGCTAAAGAGATGGCTACTCAGTTAATAGGAGCTCTAATTGAGGGTCTGAATTTGGTTCCTAGCACCCATATTGGGCAGCTCCTAACTGCCTATAACTCCAGCTTAGTGGATATAACACCTTCCAGCCACCACAGGAACCTGCACTCCTTTGCACAGAGAGACATACACAGAACCAAAATTAACTTGGCCATTTTAACTCTTGGGAGGCAAAGGCAGTCAGAGTTCTTTAAGCTTGGTCTACATAAGAATACAATATAGGTTCTCTTCCCCTATTATGTCCCTACCATTCAACCCTTTTTCACAATCCTGTTGACAGTTCTTCACCTTTCAGAAGTTGACACTGACCCTTTGAAGAATTTAAGGAACTTTTTCCATTTAAGAATGGATGGATGGATGGATGCCAGGTGATGGTAGCATACACCTTTAATTCTAGCACTAACTAGAAAGGCTGAGGCAGGCAGATCTCTGTGAGTTTGAAGACAGCCAGGTCTTTGGCTGAGATGGCTCAGAAGTTAAAGGAACCTGCTACCCATTCTAATGACCTGAAGTTCAGTCCCCACAATAAGGAGAAAGCTAATGTCCACAGGCCTCCTCTGCTTTCACACCCACAATCTATTGTGCATGCACACACACATACAAACACACAAATAACTGTTTTTAAAACATTATTACCTTGTTTGTTTCCCACCAAACATGTTTTCTATGTTTATCTTCTTTCTGAACAGCTTAGCAAACTCTGGTAAGTACATTACAGCCACGAAGAGGGAACCATGAAAAGTATTTTTAATGCTTTCAGGAGATGCCAGGTATCCGTTGCTTGGCCAGCCCCTCCAGTACAACCCTCCTACTCTTCTGCATGGACACATTCCACATCAACAGGTATGACAGGCAGTTCCTACTCCACAGGCTTTGTTGCTGAATACCCTGACTCTTTCTGAAAATATCAGAGGTGCTGGAGCCAACTGCTAATTCTTGTTAGCACTGGCCTGGCACAGAGCAGAGCAAGGGACAGGTGGCAGCCAGTCGTCTGAGTAGTACGGACGACTTTGTTTCTGATACCCAAAAAATGAGGGTAGCCATAGGCACAGCACTTTGGCTTATGAAAGACCGTCTGCAGGGAATGTCCTAATGAGTGTCAGTTACCAAGTCCGGGATGACAAAGCAGAATCCAGCCTGGCACCTGTTTAATTTCTGCTCAAGTACAAAACCCAAAGTTTGCTTATGTGCTATATTTTCAAATATTACCACTTAGTTTGCAACTATTCCTGCTTTTATAGGGTCAGTCTGGCACCAGGCATGGAAACCGAGGACGTAGACAAGCTAAGAAATCTGCATCCACAGACCTTGGAGCAGGAGAAGCAGGTATATCCATAGATATAGGTCTGAATACTCATACTACCACACCACAAAAATTGGCTCCATTCTTCTAGAGTTCTTAAAAAACAAAAGTCCCTAGAAATTACTCTGTCTCTACCTTCAGTGTCTTAGATATGATGTGAGGGTGCATATAATAAGGCCTTGGCCAGTAGCTCTTAGAGCAATAAAGAGGGTCACAAAGTAAAAATGCGCCTGACAGCAGGTAGAGAAAGGCCTTATACTCCCCAGTGGGAGACAGATAGCAAGGAAGTTATCTTTTTGTGGTTTGGTGTTTTGCTTTTATACTTCAATTTTGCTAAGCAACCTTGGGTTGTAAGAGTGGGTGCTGTTATCTTTAGTTCATATTGGAAAGTCAGAAAAGTTTTGCCCAAGATGGCCTGGTCTAGAGAAAGCCACTGCTTAGACCACACAGTAAAGACTGAGATTAGTAGCTTAGCACTTAATGCTGAATTGGAATGATTTTAAAGAGTAATTGTGCTGGGCAGTGGTGGCAAGCACCTTTGATCCCAGCACTTGGGAAGCAGAGGCAGGCGGATTTCTGAGTTCCAAGACAGCTAGGGCTACACAGAGAAACCCTGTCTCTGAAAAAAAAAAAAAAAAAGACAAAAATAAAAAACCAACCTCAAAAGAAGAGTAATTGTGATGTGAGTTTTCTGTGTCATCTGAGAAAGCAATAGTTAGTCCGACTTCTCCTGTAATGGGCATTAACTCTCTCACCTTTGTTATGCTAGTTGTCGGCAAGGTCTTAGAAATCACGGAACTACCAGACGGAATAACTCGGATGGAAGCTGAGAAGCTTTTCGGGGAACTCTTTAAAATTGGCGCCAAGATCCGATGGCTCCGGGACCCCCAGTCTCAGCCCCAGCTACGCCGTCATCCTCTCTGCTGTGGTAGTGGGGATAACACTGTCAACCCTGAGCGCTCTAAACCCAGTGACCTGGCCTCTACGTACACTGTCCTAGCTACGTTCCCCTCTATCTCCGCTGCACAGAGCGCACTGAAGAAGCAGATCCATTCAGTGAACAAGTTTAAGCTGAGGATGAGCAAGAAGCACTACGACGTCCACATTTTGGAAAGGGCAAGTTCTCAGTAAACCAGCCGCTACCTTGGACCCTCACTCTATGATTCCCTGCCTTCTCCCATCTGATTGGCTTGTTAAGTGGAGCGTATGTAATATAAAGACTCCTGGGATGTTTGGCCATATGTTACAGCTTTTGGAAGAAAGTCCAGGGACCCAGTAAAGAGAGGGGAAAGATACCCATTTCACCCCAGTGACTAAGGAATCCACACAGGAATGACAGAGTTAGCAGCTTTTTCTAAGGAAATGCTGTTCAGATGCCTCCTAACTTTTATAGTTATTTTGTTTTATATTTCTGAATTCTTGTATCAGATCCAAAGCTCTATTGTACAGCAAATTATTCTTCAAAGTGATTATAACCAGTTGCAACCTGTATTTCTTTTTGCAGCCAGCACAGTGTGAACCAACTCAGACTTTGGGAGAAAAAGAATGCAGGAGTGGAAAAACCAAGTCAAAACCATGTCAAAACTATCCTTTGGGGGGCGTGCCGAGGGTGCTAAGGAGACCCACAAATAAACAATTACTCCTCCACTGAATTGCTAAACACAGAAAATTTTCCAGGAAATCCAGTACTCCCCGACAGGGTCCTTCCTTCTTCATTTAGGTAGTATGGCCGTTAAGTGTAAGGTAAATTATGTTCTCAATGCCTCTTAATCAAACCACTTAGGTTAAAAAGAAATAGGAATCATCCTAGGCAGGAAAATTATTCCACTTTTTTTTAAGTGTCCTTCCAATAACTAAATGCCACTCATCAGCATTGTCCTCTTTGGAAATTTTGTCTCCTGAGGAAATGCACTTGACGAGTGCTGAAAACTCCTTAAGTGGTTTAAATTTTGTTTTCATTGTTTGCAGCGGATTACTGGACATCAAAGATTCATTGCACTTATGAACAAGGAACCTTATTTTCAATTTCTGTGTAATTTTGCAAGGCTGTACAATGTGCTGATGCAAGCCTTTTTCAGTTCAAGAGAATAAATGTTTACAAATGTAGACCCACTTTCTGTCTTTTTTTTTTTAATTAGAAACATCCTTAGGGTACTGTTTCACCTATTGGGTGAAAGCACTTGTTGCAAATCAATCCCTAAAATCCATTAAAGGTAGGAGAGATCTTACCACACAGACTTCTTCTGTGACCACAGTGTGCTTTCCCATGATGCCAGAAGTAGTAAGAGAGAATAATTAGTATCATAGCTGACAATAGAATAGAATCTAACCTCTCCTTCAGGCTAAGGAAAGTTTGTTTTCCTGATCCTAATATGGAGGAACCTGTGGCCTGTGACCAGAGGAAATAGACCTCAGAAGAAAAGCCCATTAGTACTGTAGACTTGATGTAAGTAAGTCAAGGCAGCACATTCTACACTACTTCACAAAACATCAGCAACAGAAAAATGTCAACATCAGTCCTCAGCAGAGGCTCAGAAGAAAGTCTTTGTGGAAATGGTCTTCGTGGTCCAGAACCCAGCTAACCAACAGTGGCCCCATATCTGGGATTCTTGAAGCCTTGAGATCTAACACTGAAAGAAAACCTAAGGCTCCTACTCACATATTCAACCCATCAGTCTTCACCAGCATAAAATACTGCAGCCGCCTGCTTGATTGCTTTATTGCTTGGTTTGGTTTGACTTTGGTTTTGGTTTTTTCAAGACAAGGTTACTCTGTATAGCCATGGGTGTCCTGATTCACTCTGTAGACCAGGCTGGCCCCAAACTCAGGTGCTCTTTCCTTTGCCTCCCAAATGCTAAGATGGTAGTGCATCCACCATCACTACCTGCCTGGAGCTGCATTTTAATACCCACTGTGCTCCGTCAGCTCAGGCAGCATAGTGCATGTTTCTGGGCTTATTTCTAAACCAATTCATTTTGGATTGATGTTTTTTTTTTTTTTTCCTGGCATAGAAGTAGGAATGACATAAGGGAACGACAGAAAAATCCGAGTCAGAAAACGAAAAAAGTGATCAAAGTAGTTCTTTAAGAAAGGAGAAAGGAAACACTAAAGTAGATAAAATTATTAGCCATGTAAAGTTTCAGTTTTCTTGTTACTTAACAAATTTAATTCCTTAACATAAGCCTTAAACCATGTGTTGGTAGTAAATGTCTATAATCATACCACTTGGGAACTTGAGGCAGGAGTTCCATTTCTAGGTTTCATGTAGTGGAAGGAGAAAACTGACTCCTGCAAGTTGTCCTCTGACCCTCTACACACACACACACACACACACACACACACACACGTCCTCCAGATTTGAGGAAGTAGCTCAGTTATCACAATGTTTGTCTAACATTTGGAAAGCCCTAGGTTTGATTCCCCAGTACCACATAAACCAAGTGTGCTGGTACACACATATAATCTCAGCATTGAAAGGTGGAATCAGAAGGTTATCTTTGGCAAATTGGGAGACAGCCTAGGCTATATTAGAGCCTGGAATTGTTGCTGGTCTGGCTTGGATCAAGTCAATTATGATGGTCAAAAAAGGGGGTGAGGGGGACTTACTCATATGCTTTTTGTAGAGATAAAGGTGCTGTCACCAAGTAAAGCCTCCACAGACTTGAAGGCAAACATCCTCAGGAAAACTGAAATGTGCAGGGATTATAAGGCAAAAGGACAGGTAAACTCCTAACCTCCTTATATACATTTCACTTGAGATTCAAAATAATTCAAGCCAAGCGCTATGGCTCAGGCCTCCGCTCTCAGGAGACTGGCATGGTGGTAGTAAAAAAAGGTCTATACCAGTGTGGTCTACAAATAAGGACTGTCTCAAATAATAATCCTGGGCTAGCAAGATGGCTCATCAGTTAAAGGCACCAACCACCATCCCTGAATACTGGTTTTACAACTCAGAAACATAGAGAGAACAAACTTCCTCTGGCCTCCACATGAATACCATAGCAGGCACACTACCCATATGGCAGTACATACATGCTCACATGAAGAGATAAATGTAACTTTAAAATAATCTATTGGTATATTGCTAAGCTATATTCTAAGAAGTTTGAAGAAATTAAACATAAAATATGGTCAACACAGTACACATCTATAATTCTAGCAATCAGATGAAGACACAAGGATCCAGAATTAAGGTTATCTTCTGAGATGCTCAAACAAAGAGGTTAGACAAAACTAGTCATGTGTTATGGTTGGAACAATAGAGGCCAATTTATCCTATGTAACATACTTGGATTGGATCATACAATCTTTGCTTTAACTTCCTATGGTTTTTGTCACCTATATTCTAAAAATATATGGGGGCTGGAGAGATGACTCAGCAGTTAAGAGCACAAACTGCTCTTCCAGAGGCTCTTGAGTTCAGTTCCCAGCAACCACATGGTGGCTCACAACCATCTGTAAATGGGGTCTGATGCCCTCTTTGGTATGTCTGAAGAGAGCAATGGTGTATTCATATACATATAATAAGTAATAAATCTTTAAAGAATAAATTAATAAAAATATACGGAAATTTTCATTAAAAAGCAATTTGGGTCTTAAGTTAGTACCATTCTGAACACATGATTTATGATGAGACCTTGTGCTACTCTCTGCCATTCCCACTAATCCCATTGCAGAGTACTGATACCATTCCACGACCCACCTATGCGTCACCTTGGAGCTGCTCTGCATTGTTACTTTTTAAAATTATTTACTTATGTGAGTCCACTGTAGCTGTCCTCAGACACACCGGAAGAAGCCATCAGATCCATCACAGATGGTTGTGAGCCACCATGTAGTTGCTGTCGATTGAACTCAGGAGCTGTGGGGGAGAAGTCAGTGCTCTTAACCGCTGGGCCGTCTCTCCAGCCCTGTATTGTTGTTATTTATTGCTCTGTATTATTTCCTAATATTGACCCTACAGTTCAAGAGTACTGATGCTGGGAGCTGCCAGAGATGGCGCTCAGAACACATAGGATTGAAGAGAATTGAGTTGTCCTATGACCTGTTTGAGTTTACACCTACCTTAAATCATGAAAAGTTTTTAAAAGTTCTGGGCTAGGGTTTGTATATATATCAAAGGTGGAACCCCACCCCCAACCTCTGTATACACATTGCACTTGAACCTCAAAATAATTCATGCCAGGCATGGTGGCTCGAGCCTATAATCATAGTTCCAAGAAGATAGGTGTGGCTCTTATTCTCTTACTTCCAGCTTCTCTCTTGCTCTCTTGAGCTCTTCTCTCTCCTCTCCCACTCCCCCCCATGTGGTCATGGTGGCCTCTACTCCCCTACTCTGTCCTTCTCCCTGCCTTTCTCTGCCTCTACTACCCCCTTAACTCCCCTCTCCATGCCCTGAATAAAGTCTATTCTTTACTTAAAAAAAAAAAAAAGAAAAGAAGATAGGCATGATGGTAGTGAAAGTTCTACATCAACCTGGTCTACATAGAGTCTGTACTCAAATAACTAATAAAATGATGAGCCGGGCAATGGTGGTGCACACCTTTAAGCCCAGCACTTGGGAGGCCAGAGGCAGACAGATTTCTGAATTCAATGCCAGCCTGATCTACAGAGTGAGTTCCAAGACAGTCAGGGCTACACAGAGAAACCCTGTCTCGAAGAGAAAAAAAAAAAGAAGAAAATAATTCTGGACCAGGAAGATGACCCATCAGTTAAAAGCACTTGCCACCATGCAGTTGAAGATGCTCTTGAATTTCTGATCCTCTTCATCTCCATGTGTTATTATGCCTGGTTTATGTAGCGCTGAGGGTAAGCCAGCATGCATGAAGCTCTGGAGAAAACTGTTGTGGTGCTCAGGCAGGCGAGCTGGCTCCGGGGCCAGGATTTTAAGTGGTATTAGACAGTGCGACCCTAGAAACCCAGGGTATGGTCTTCCATTCTTACAATCCATCATCTCATGAACAGTAAATGTTAAGTGATCAGACTACAAATGGAGTGAAAAATGTAGTGGTCAGCTAATCATCTTAATGCATCCCTAGTGTTGTGGGGAAAAGCTGGAGTCTAAAGTATCCTTTCTCTTTGTATTTCATGTGAACAGTGGCACTAGGCTCCTGAGTGTCTGTCTACGCTCAGTATTCTTCCCAGCCACTCTCCACACTCGGATAAGTGATTATGCTTGGTAACTCCATCATTATAAATCCTCCAAGGGAATGGGGACCTAGAGAGACGACATAGCCATTATCAGTGCTTGTGTCTCTGTCAAAAGGACTGGAGTTCAGTTACCCGCACCGACACCAGAATACCCGTAAACGCCAGCTCCAAGGGTTTTATTTGTATTTGCTTATCTTTTAAGATTAGTTTTATTCTCATGTGTCTGAGTGTGAGAGTACCCACAGAGGTCAGAAGATGCTGGACTTCCTGGCTGGAGCTGGAGATAGCAGGAGGTTATGAACTGCCCAAGATAGGTGCTGGAAACTAAACTCTTCCCAGAACATTTATTTTTTTTTCTACTGGCATTTTTCAGTTAAAAAAAAGAGAGAGAGAGAGATTTTTCTTAATACTGTGTGTGTGATATGTGCACATGCATGCAGGTGTCCACAGAGACCAGAGAAGTTTGTGAGATCCTCTGCAGTTAAAATTATAGGCTGTTGTGAGCCACCTAATATAGGTACTCAGAACCGAACTCCTCTGCAAGCCAAGGTTTGCCTTAGAATATGGAGCCTCTCTCTACGGTTTCCCCGGCTTCATACTTAAATACCTTCCTTCAAGAAACCAACTTCAGTGGTTCCTTTCAGCCCTACTTGAGACATTTCTGGTGAACTATAATTAATGACGGTGTAAATTTAAATGTCCTTAGTTCCTCTTCTCCTCCACTTATTACAGTAACAATTACAAGTAATTACCCAATTTATTGCTTAATGTTTTACTACTGGCCAGAGGAATGTAATCCTTGAGACAGGTTGTCTATTTCTTTTGTTTACTACGACCTCAACAAATATTTGTTCAGTGATTACATTTAAAAATGATCCAGCAAAATTTTGAATTCTGAAAAGTGCATGCATAATTTTCTCAAACATAATTTGGGGCAGGCATTCAGAGACAATAGCTAACATCTGTAAAGCACTTAATTACCACTTAAGTAACGAGTACTTGCTAAACACTTAAAAGGGTCTCTGTGTGATCACATAGCCTAAAGGGAAGGTTCCCTCCTGCCTCCAACTGACTAGCGAACAACTGAACTGTCAGAGAGGTTAGGAAATGTGTCCATAGTTGTGCCATAAATGGAGGTGCTCAAGAACTGGGGTAACTGTTTGCAACTTTCCTTCTTTGTCATTGCCCCACGTTCTGTCACTAATGCTGGTTTATATTATTCACTTGTGTCTGCCTTCGAAGCCAAAGAGGGATGTCAAAGTAGTGAACATAAAAAATTTTTGAAGGAGGCTAGGAAAAATGAGCCAATTTAAACCAGATTAGATTGTATTAAAGGCAGGTTTTGGGGAGCTGCTCTCCGATGTCCTGTTCACTGGCCCCAAGGACCAAGGCCAAGGAAGTTGCCACTGGGGAGCAGGGAGCAGCTATCAGAGGGAGATAGTAAGAGGAGGGGTTGGGGTGGGGTAGGGCTTGGGCAAAGAGAGAGACACACACCAAAATATCTTGCCTGGAAAGTTCAAGGTTGGGGACAATGTGTGCCAGGTAGGGACTGAGGGACACTGGGAGAACCTGGAGGCCAGGTCTGCTTTGGTATGTAAAATATGCACCTCAGTCCCTTATTGCCAAGTCTGAAACCAAACACTAGAAACTTACAAATTTATTTTCTTACTGGCCTATACACAAGTTGATTTTACATATAGACAGCCTTCTTTACACCTCTCTCACGGAAACAACAGAAATATTTTCTTTATTTGATTTTTTTAAATCATTTTTTAAAGATTTGTTTGTTTGTTTTTTATATTACGTACACTGTGGCTGTCTTCAGACATTCCAGAAGAGGGCGTCAGAACTCTTTATGATTGGTTGTGAGCCACCATGTGGTTGCTGGGATTTGAACTCAATTGGAAGAGCAATCAGTGCGCTTAACCTCTGAGCCATCTCTCCAGCCCCTTTACATGATTTTCATACAAATTAAGTACAGCCAGCCAAGATGGTACACACAAGATGGTACAGGCAGGAGGATTGTCTTCACAGAATTAAAAATAAGTAAATTGTTTCAATAGCATAGTAGATTACAATTTGATCCAGTTAGTAAACGCCCATTATATCCCAAAAGCCAGCATCCTGCCCCTACCTCCCTTCAAGTAAGGGGGCCTATGTGATACGGGGGCGGGGGGGGGGGAGGAAAGAAGCACTGCTGTGCCTCTTTTTCTTTTGTTTGCGGTTTTGTTTGGTTGGTTGGTTTTTGTTTGTTTATTCAAGGTCTCTGTACAAATCCTCACAGTCCGCGGAATCACCTTGTAGACCAAGCTGGCCTTCAGCCCATACAGATATATTGGCAGGCCTCTGCTTTCGGATTGCTGGGATTAAATGCGTGGGTTGCCACGCCCCTCTGAATCCCATCTTTTTCACAGGGTCAGACTAAATAAAAACCAAAGGCTTCAGGTCAACCCCCGAAAAGCTTGTTTATTTGTAGAGCAGATTGCCTGCAGAAGTCAGAGGGTGATAGCAACTTGATATCTAGCATTTATTCTTAGAGCGTTGTTGCGCTCATTACTTCCACTCTCGTAGTGCCGCAGTTTATCTTTCCACTAGAAAGCAAGTCTCAGAAGACTACAATTCCCAGAAAGCCTCAGTGCAAGCGACGTCAACGTGCCGTAGCGGTTAGTCATCCTTCCTGACACTTCCATCCACTTCCTGGAGTCGGAACCTGAGGCTGCGCGGGGGCACGCACTTACGGACTTACCTGGCAGACAAGGCGCCGGGGCGCGCGACCCCTGACGAGGAGTGCCGTCACGTGACACGGGGGGGCGTGCTTTTCCTGCCTAGCGCGCTCCAGTGCGCGTCCCCAGGGGGCGGCTGTCAGCGGACGGGCCAGCCGGGGGCCTCAGACCAGGGGCCGGACGAGCCGGTGGTTGCCGGGGCCACGCGGCCAGAGAACGAGGAGGGCGGGGTCGGCTGTGGGACCGCGGCGACGACACACCGAGCGAGCGCCTGGGCCTGAGGGGAGCGATGCTGTGGTTCCAGGGCGCCATCCCGGCGGCCATCGCGTCTGCTAAGAGGAGCGGCGCGGTCTTCGTGGTGTTCGTGGCAGGTGACTGGGGAGAGGGCCTGGGAAGATAGTGCTTCTGGCCTTTTCTTGATTCTCGGTAGCGCCGAGGGGGCTAGGCAGGAGGAGCTGCGGGGTCGCCGGTCCGCTCGGTGTGTTCGGGTCCGCTGGCTCTGCGTGGGGCCCACTCGTCTGCTGTGGCTCCAGGCTTGCCCCGCCGCGGGGCCGACCCAGACGCCAAGCCTCTCCAGGCCGCGGGCGGGCCCGGGGCCGCCTGGTGCTTCTGGGGTCTGCGTGGGACTCGGGCGTGACCTCTCTGCAGCGGTGTGGGAGGCGCGGCCAGGCCCTGTCCCCAGTCACTGAACCCGGCGAGGAGACTCGCCCTGCAGGCCTTGGCAGTCGGGTTGTCAGGCAGACCCCCAAGACCCCCAACCCCGGTGTCCCCTTGGTCCCCTGGGATCGACTTTTCTGGCAGCTTGGACCTTTTAATTCTTGGTGTGCCGTTGTGGTTGGGACAGGCCACTAGGCAGACAACTGGGTCTAGAAAGTTGTGAGCTGTCAAGAAAGCTGTGTCATCGGTAAGCCACAAAGAAACCACCTGATGTCTTAGAATGTTCCTGAAACGTAAACTTGAGCTCACAGATGGCTACTCTTTTATCATAGAGCTCGGAGGGAACTCCAAGGTGCTTTATTACAAGTTGACTTTCTTTTCTTTCTTTTCTTTTTTTTTCACTTTTAACATAGTTTTAAAAGTACACATTCAGTCCTGATTCTTCCTCTCTCCTAACCTAAAATGTAGTTTCCCAGACTTGTGCTAACTCACTTACCCCATGTTGCTCTAGAGCAGTTTGTCCGTAGCCAGCCTCCTGTTTGATTGCTGAAGTCTTGTATATTTGCAGTCAACTATCTGCTTCGATAGTTTTGTACATTCTTGATACATGGATCAGTTTGTGTGACAACTATTAATTTGAATTGTATTTCTTAAGTCACTTGTGTTTAGTAACAGTTTACTCATAATTGGCCCAAGTCTTTTAGGCGGTCTGTAACTTTGTCCAACTCTGTGAAGAAAAATGACTGACATGTGAATTTGATTGAGCGTTAAATTTTAAATGTCTGTTTTGTTATGCTAAATTTTCAGCTCGGTGCTTGCTGGTAATTAGAAGAGCATAAATTATTTACATTATATTGGAGTTATACTTTAAATTAATAATAGTCCTATAATCCGATAAGGGCAATAGTCACATGAAAATGCAAAGAACACAGGACATTTTACTATGAGGTCAGTAGTAGGTTTAAGTGATTTTAGTATGGTCATGAGCTACCACATGAGGTTTGAAATTGAACTCAGGTCTAATGAAAGAGCAGCTTCTTAACCACTGAGATCTCTCTAGCTGCAGTTTATAATACTTTAAACTGTGTTCCACACAAAATTTCAATAGTTCTAGGCAGGGAGAGTAGTTTTATTGTCCTGTTTTTTTGTAGTTGAATAATTCAGGTCCAAAGTTGTAAGGTAAGTTGGGCCAGGCTCTCAAAAACTGTGTTTGCTTGGTTTTCCAGGATTTTTGTTTTTGTGTGTATTTTTGTTTGTTTTGTTGGGGGTTTTTTTGTTTTTGTTTTTTTGAGACAGGATTTCATATAGCTCGGCCCGACCTTGAAATTCTGATTCTCCTCCACTCCTAAGTGTTATGATTACCCACCTGTGCAACCACAACAGGTTAACATTTACATTTTTGGGGTGGGAGAGAGTTTACAGGGTCTGACTATATATAACCTTTACTGGCTTTGAACTCACAGAGATCAGTCTACCTCTTCCTCTATCTCCCAAGTAGTGAGAACAAAGGCATGTAGGCCTTCACTTTGTAGGGTATGCTGGTTCCAAACTCACAGTTACCTTTCTGCTTCAGCCTCCCAAGAGCTTGAATTATAGGTGTGTGCTACCATATCTGACATTTTTGTTTTTTAAGGGGGGAAAAAAACAGCCAAGCAGGAGTGGAATCCCAGCACTTGGGAGGCAGAGACTGGTGGATTTCTGAGTTTGAGGCCAGCCTGGTCTATAGAGGGAGTTCCAGGACAGCCAGGGCTACACAGAGAAACCTTAAGAAAGGAGAAGGGTGCTGTGGTAGTGATGGTACCCACCTTTAATCCCAACACTTGCCAGGCAGAGGCAGTCAGACCTCTAGGAGTTCAAGACCAGCCTGGTCTACCAAGTTCCAAGACAGCCAGGGCTGAACAGAGAAATCCTGTTTCGAAGAAGGAAGAGGAGGAAGAGAAAGGAAGAAGACAGTTATAGGTTATGTGTTAAAATAAGTCAATAGAGAAATAAGACCATGATATCCATGTTTGTTTGTTTTTTTAACAGAATATGCAATTGATGGTACCTAAACATTCCTAAAAAATACTAAAAGTTCCTTTTTATTTATAAAAAAATTTCCCCTTTATGGGTAGGTCTAGACCTGGGGCTTTATTTATGCCAGGTACTTGCTCTACCCCACTATATCCTGGTCTAAACTGCTAAAGCAAATATTGGAAAGCTATAGAAGTATTTGAAGGCTTAGACTTTATAGGCTTTAATGTGTATACACAGTCCTCAGTTAACCTTACTGTGGTGAGCTAGTGTTATGTATGTAGAGCATCAGCAACTGTTGAACATTTGCAAAAATACTGTTAGGGATGGACAGTAGAGTCTGATCATTACCTTCTTTCAAAGGTAGATCGCCTATCCAGAGTTTTAACTAGGTCATCCTAACTGAACAGGTAGCACCTAACAGGTAGGTAGCACCAATCTTTTGACATGTGACATGACATTGCTATCTACAGAGTTCATACCTTAGAACCTCAGAATCAAGCCACACACTCCTATCAAACCACACACACCACAAAATCCTCAAGATATTTTAAGTAAGTTCACAGGATTTTATATTGTATAATAGTTATAGCTATTCTCTTGTGCTTTCACTCAAGCCCAGAGATTATATATGAGAACTTTAAATTTTCTTAGATCTGAAACCCCATTAATAATATACCAACCTTTAAAAAATTCAACTTAAGAAATGAAAAAGGTATTTATAATTAGAAGGAGTGGTTTCAAGGGTATTCAAAGAAGTATTCCAGGCCTAAAACCTAGGAGGTAGAGGGCACGTGAGTTCTAGACTTACACACACACACACACACACACACACACACACACATATATATTATGGGCTAGAGAGATGCCTCAGTAGTTAAGATCATTTACTGCTCTTGCAAAGGACCTGAATTCTGCACCCATATGGCAGGCAGCCCACAACCATATACTATTCCAGGTCTAGGGAATCCTCTTCTGAAGACCTGACAGCCTCCTATGCATATGTGATACACATACACACACATAGGCCGACACATACATAAAATATCTTCTAAAAATAATTATTTCAGACAAAATGTTTTAGGCAAGATTTTTTTTCATAATTTTTTTAAAGACTTAGCTGTCTTCAGACATACCTAAAGAGGGCATCAGATCCCATTGCAGATGGTTGTGAGCCACCATGTGGTTGCTGGGAATTGAACTCAGGACTGGAAGAGCAGTCTGTGCTCTTAACCACTGAGCCATCTCTCCAGGCCCCCCATGAAATTGTTTCCTTTTACTTTTTTAGAGGCTAGGTCTTGCAGTTGCCTAGGCTGCCCTCAAACTCCTGGGCTCAGTAATCCTCCTGGCCTCAGCCTTCTAAGTATCTTCAGGCATGGGCTACTGCATCTGGCTCTTTTAAATATAGTTTTTATGAATTAAATAATCCATTTAATAACTAAATAAAAATTAAGTAATTGTAGAGTTGTATTAGAAACTAGAGATACTTCAGCCAAATGAATAAGGATCTTTAGTTGTATCTCTTTAAACTGAAAGATGTAAAGACAATTTTGCCATAGTACAAAAATATGAAGAGGAACCTGAAGCCAAGATGTCTATCTAGGGCTGGAGAGATGGCTCAGAGGTTAAAAACACTGACTGCTCTTCTGGAGGTCCTGAGTTCAAATCCCAGCAACCACCTGGTGGCTCTCAACCATTTGTAATGGGATCCAATATTTTCTTCTGATCTGTCTGAAGACAGTGATGGTATACTCACTGCATAAAATCAATAAATCTTTTTTTAAAAATGTCTGTCTACTCAGTGGTATTTGCTGAAACCTATTTGTGTCTGATACAGTTGACTGCCCTCTTTGCTTAACATAGACCACAAAGTTTAAGGTTTGAGCAATTGAGATTTCTTTAGGTGGTTGATATTTTGATTAAAAATAAGACTAAAGGGGCTGGAGAGATGGCTCAGAAGTTAAGAGCACTGGCTGCTCTTCCAGAGGTCCTGAGTTCAATTCCCAGCAACCACATGGTGGCTCACAGCCATCTGTAATGAGATCTGACGCCCTCTTCTGGAGTGTCTGATGACACCTACAGCGAACCTTCATATAATAAATAAATAAATATTTAAAAAAAAAAATAAGACTAAATATACTGAAGATTGCAGCTGGTAATTCTAGTGGAACTTAGTAAGTATTAAGCTTCTCATTGAGACTTGCATTTAGCAACTGATGCCACCACGAGGCTTAGTGACAAACACACTGCCAGTGAGAATGTGACATTAGGACCTTCACCTATCCTGCATAGATAGGGGGTGAGAGGCACCAACCTCACACAGCCATCGACTCTGTCTTAGGACTGACTCAGGATAGGGGTGTTTGTTGCCCTCATTTCTTACTCCCCCAGGGTTTCTAGCTAAATGTCACCATTGTGCATTCTGTCAGATAAGCTGTGGTGTGGGTAGCCCTCCTTAGCCGTTCAGTTTCATTTGTCTCATGTTCTCTATTGTTTATTATTTTTCTGGCCACCCAGACCTTTCCCTACACATGTATTCTTTCTTCATGGTGAACTTTTCTGTATTTGGTGTGGCTCAATTCTCTTTGTTTTCTACCTTAAATGTCACCTCTGAGATCAATATGGTGGTGCATGACTTTAATCCCAGCACTTGGGAAATCAAGGACAGCCTGGTCTACATAAGTTGGGACATCCAAGGCTACATAGAGATACCCTGTCTCAAAAAAAAAAAAAAAAAAGGAAGGAAAGGAAAAGGAAAGATCTATCTCAGAGAAGGCTTCTCTGACTATAATAAAGGGATTTTATTTATTTATATGTGTGCTCACATGCTGGAAATCAAACTCAGGTCTTCTCATAACTATCTTCCCAAACCCAAACACACTCATTCATAGCAATTACTTCTTTAAGTAATTGGCAGATATCTGCTTTGTTTTCTTTTTGTTTGCTTGTTTTTTGTTTTGTTTTGCACCATTGGATTTTAATCTATGCTGAGAACAGATATTGATTTATATCTACTACATAAATCCAATGTCTACAACAAAAGAACTGAAATAGAATAAAATAGTGGATGAAAGAATGTCGGACTATATAAGACTGCTCACTCTTCCTCCTTGAAGTGATTGTATAGAGTGTTCTTAAATAGCTATTTCTAGGTTGATAGTTGACACATTTTCTTGGGAATTTATTATTTCTTCCTACTCCATTGTCTCTGCAGACACATTCATTTAGAATCTTCTCACTTCCAAATGGTACCTTTCCATCATTCTTTATTGTATTTCCACGTCCACATTTCTCCTAGGATCTCATCTCACTCAGACATGCAGTCAAGTACTGTAGGCATGCCTATATGCTCACTATGCTAATCATTTAAACAAGCTGTGTGCCTTGTTACTACAAGTTCTCTGTAGGAATTTCAGCCTTAAGATAACAGGGAAACCGTCTTTGTCCTCATGGAACATTATTTTCTAATTGGGATAAGACAGTAGACAATAAACATAATTAAGTATATTAATTAGTCCTTTAGTCCCAGCACTTGGGAAGCATGATGTCTGAGTTCAAGGCTAGCCTAGTCTACACAGCAAGTTCCAGGACTACTAGAGACCTGACTCAATAAAAAAGGAAAGAAAAAAAGAAAAAAACATTTGCTGTTCTTGCAGAGGACCAGTTTGGTTCCCATCACCCACATGACAGCTCAGAACTGTCTGTATATTAATTATGTTTATTAATTAATAGGTTAAAAGGTGGGTGACCTGTAATGGGTTTTGTTGTCCAAGGTTCTTATAACAAAGTTAATTGTTTAAAAAAAAATAAACAAGGAACTTTTTAAAGTGTTAAGTGGTGCTGGAGGGATGGTTTAGTGGTTAAGAGCACTTGCTGCTTTTACAGGGGTCCCAAGTTCTGTTCCCAAATTGGCTACATGATAGCCAGTTGCTGTGTAAGAATAGACATTCTAGTGAGACTGGACAAGCTAAGAAAACTCTTTCATCAGGATGCAGGTTCAGTTCCCGGCATCACAAGGCAGCTTACAACTGTCCTTAACCCCAGTTCTAGGGAATCTAATGGCCTCTTTGGGTACCAAATGTACATGTGATACACATATATATGCAAGCAAATACACATAAAATAAAAATAAGTAAATCGTAAAAGAAAAAAATAGAATTGGCAGGGAAGACCCATTTAAGCTACTGTAAGTATCTGGGTGACCTCTGCCAGCTTTGTTCAAGGTAGTAGTAGTGGAATGTCACCGCCATTATCCGTCCAGTGGAATAAGGGAGATGACACGGGAGATTCTTCTCGAAGCAGTTTATTCAGGAAACCTTACATCAGGAAGCCCCTGATCCTAGCCCGCACTGCCATGGTACCGAGTATCGGGCGTGGGCCTGGGGGATTAAAAAACACAGACACGGGTCATTCTGCAAGGAGAATGCCCAAGCCTTACTGAGAGACGAGCAATATATATACTAGAGGCCAGGGAAGGGAACAGGAAAAATCAATTATAGTCATAGGTTAGGCACCTGGGAAGTCCGTACCACACCGGGCAGGAAGGCAGGAATCAAGCTAAGCCACGGGATGTTTTGCTCTCAAGAAACCTGTGCAAACAGCTCAGCTAGGGATGTTGAGCCAAGCTCTCTGGTTTGCAACAGTGGAAGCTGCAAGTAGTTATTATTTGTGTCTGTTTGATATAGCCAGCTGAAATTATAGATAAAGATTTTTGAGTTTATTTGTATGTTTGCTATGCTGGGGATCAAACCAAGGACTTTGTGAATTCTAGACAAGCACTGTACCATGGGACTAACTGCATTCATGGCTTCAGAAGATCAGTTTTCCAATCTGGTACTTGGTAAGCTGGATGTAGTAGTGCATGCCTTTAGTCCCAGCACTTGGGAAGCATGATGTCTGAGTTCAAGGCTAGCCTAGTCTACACAGCAAGTTCCAGCACTACATAGAGACCTGACTCAATAAAAAAGGAAAGAAAAAAAGAAAAAAACATTTGCTGTTCTTGCAGAGGACCAGTTTGGTTCCCATCACCCACATGACAGCTCAGAACTGTCTGTAACTCCATTTCCAGGGGTTCCAAAGCCATTTTCTGGCCTGGGGCACTACACACATATGATGCTCTTAAATACATGCAAGGCAAAACACTCCTACACAAAAAATATAAAATAGGAAAGAAAAATATGTATGGGTTATATTTTATTTGGAGTTATAGTTTCCCAGGGGGAAGAATTTAGAATGAACAAATTGTGGCCTTGTGTTAAGTCCTTGGGATGTTCTCACAGGGGACGATGAGCAATCTACACAGATGGCTGCGAGTTGGGAAGATGACAAAGTGACAGAAGCATCATCAAACAACTTTGTTGCTATTAAAATTGATATTAAGAGGTATGCTTTTGCTCTAATACTTCATTACTTTTTATTTTGTAATGATTTTTTGTCATCCATAATGATATCTTAGAGACTATTGAGAATGTTAAGTTTTATAGCTATAGATAACTAAGGTACTAAGGTATACTGGAAAGAAATTATTTTTTAATTTTTGGGAGTATATTACCACACCCAGTTTTGGGGATTTAAATTATTTTGTTATGATTACTATTAAAACTTTATTATAAAGAATTCATAATTCAAAATTAATAATTTCAAGGAAACTTAATTTCTGATTGCTGTTTCCAGATTCTTTATTACACCTTGCTAAAAATATTTTTTTATGTTTATCTTTTCTACCAAACATCTATGTAGTTTGTAACAAGAATTATTATGATTTGGGGCTAACAAAATGGATCAGCAAACAAAATGTCAGCCAAGCAGGACAACCTGAGTTTAATCTCCATATCACATATTGTGAAAGGAGAGAAGCAACTTACACAAGTTGTCTTCTGACCTGAATACCATGCCTACCCATATACACACAAATATATAAAATGCATAAAGAAATGAAGCTGGGCAGTGAGGTGCATGCCTTTAGTTCTGGCACTTGGGGGGTAGAAACAGACAGATCTACATGAGTTCAAGATCAGCCTAATCTACAAAGTGAGTTCCAGGACAGACAGGGCTATACAAAGAAATGCCGTCTCAAAATAAAAAAAGCAACCAAACAAAAGGATTAAAATGTTCAGGCTGGAAAGGTGACCCAGTTGTTAAGTACACTGGCAACTCTTCCAAGAGGATCTTGGTTCTTTTCTCAACACCATATGGAGGCTCAAAACAACCTGTAACTCCAGTTCCAGGGGCTCTGATGCCCTCGTCTGGCTTCTGTGGGCACTAGGCACACGTGTAGTATGTATACGTACACACAAATTACCCGTATACATTAAATACATGAATTTCAGCAATTTATTGTAAGCTTATAAAATATTCACTTTATTGTTTCATATTAACAAAAAAGCATAAAGCAAACCTTTTTTATAGTTACTGAACATTGTAGCTTATGTTTTATCTGTACATGTGTGTGCGTGTTCAATTTTGTGTGTGTGTATGTGTGTGTGTGTGGTGTGTGTGTGCATGCACACATGAATGCAGTGTCTATGGAGGCCAGAAGAAGGGTCCAGGTCCTCTCAAAGTGGAGTTACAAGTGCTTGTGAGTCACCCGATGTGAATAGTGGCACCTAACTAGAATCTTCTAGAAGAGCAGTAAGCTCTTTTAACTGTTGAGCCAACTTGCTGTTTGTTTTTTAGAGGTAATGGGGAATTACTGAATCCCTCACTTTGTTTGGAATCTAATTACTATGACTATAAAAAGTCTCTCTTACCCTAACTGTGTGTATGTGCGCACAAGCACTGGCACACGCACAGGGCTTGAATTTAGGAATGATGCATGCTAGGCATGTGCTTCCCTATTAACTCAGTCCTCTCTGCCATCCCTGAACATCAAGCTCTTTACTGCAGTTAAGTAAGTGATTAAAAATAGTTTTCAGGGGGCTGGAGAGATGGCTCAGTGGTTAAGAGCCCCGACTGCTCTTCTGAAGGTCCTGAGTTCAAATACCAGCAACCACATGATGGTTCACAACTATTCGTAATGAGATCTGACCCCCTCTTCTGGGGTGTCTGAAGACAGCGACAGTATACTTATATATAATAAATAAATAAATCTTTAAAAAAAAGTTTTCAGATTTTTTTTGGGGGGGGGTTGGATTTGGTTTTTTCTAGACAGGGTTTCTCTGTGTAGCCCTGGTTGTCCTGGAACTCACTCTGTAGACCAGGCTGGCCTAGAACTCAGAAATCCACCTGCCTCTGCCTCCCAAAGTGCTGGGATTACACCGCCCTGCTAGATTTCAGATTTAAGAATTGTTATTATTACTGTAGGGGAGAGGGACACACAGTATAGCACACATGTGGACAACTTGTTACCTTTGTTTAGGGTCTGGAGAGTGAACTCAGGCTTGCACAGCAGTTGCCTTATCCAATGAACCATCCCACCTGCCCTACTTTTTTGTAGAAATGATGGTATTTAACAGCTTTCTATACCTTTGCCCTGATAAATATTTTATATGGTTTTTCTCAATGGACATTTAGGATTTTTTTAAGAGATTTATTTATTTATTATATGTATGTACACTGTAGCTATCTTCAAACACTCCAGAAGATGGCATCAGATCTTGTTACAGATAGTTGTGAGCCACCATGTGGTTGCTGGGATTTGAACTCAGGACCTTCTGAAGAGCAGTCAATGCTCTTAACCACTGAGCCAGCTCTCATTAAAACATCTTAGGATGTTTTAATCCTTGTTAATACATGATAATCATGTGCACAGGTAATTCGTAGCCACTATCTTTTTAGAGGCTAAGATTTTTTTAAGATTTATTTTATGTGTACTATATGAGTATTTGCATGTATATCTGTGCCACATGTGTGTGTGGTACCCAAGGAAGCTATAAGAGGGTATTGGATCTCCTGGAACTGGAGTTACAGATTGTTGTGGGCCACTGTGTGAATGTTAGAAGTCAAACTTGGTCCTCTGGAAGAGCAGTCTATACCCTTAATCACCAAGCCATCTTTCCAGCCACTGAGATTTTTTAATTTAGGTATATTAGGGTTTCTTTTTGTTTGGTTGGTTTTTTTATTTTTTTTTTATTTTTTTATTTTTTTTTTTTTTGGTTTTTTTTGAGACAGGGTTTCTGGCTGGTCTCAAACTCAGAAATCTGCCTGCCTCTGCCTCCCAAGTGCTGGTATTAAAGGCGTGGCACCACTGCCCTGCTGGTATATTCGTTCTTAAAGAAGCAACATGAGATACCTCTGTTTTGTTTTGTTTTCTTTTGTTTCTCAGTGGGTTCTCACTATGTAGCTTTGGCTATCCTGGAAATTACTGTGTAGACCAGACTGACCTTGAACTCACAAAAATCTGCCTTCAGAGCACTGGGATTCTAGCAGATCCAGCCACCACTTTTTGGGTTATAAGAACAAATCATTTTTTAATCTGAAAATTATAAAACAACAATTAAAAAGAACAAAAATATCTTGTGAAGTAAAATTCTCATTTCTCTTCTAACTTTTAAAAACTACTTATATTGGTATAGTAAATAATGAAAGCAACTCAATATTTGGAAAATAGTTGAATTTGTGTAATGATTTTCTCTTGATATCTTTTTTTACAGTGAAGCCTGTCTGCAGTTTTCACAAATATGTATCCTTTCATTGAAGAATTGGTTTCATGAATATATGCTTTTCTTTTTTTAATTAAAATATTTAGGAATTAAGCTGGGCATTGATGGTGCACACCATTGATACTAGCAGTTGGGAGGCAGGGGGATTTCTGAGTTGGAGGTCAGCCTGGTCTATAGAACAAGCTCTAGGACAGCCAGGTCTACACAGAAAAACCCTGTCTCAAAAAAACAGGAAAAAAAATTAGGAATTAGATTTACTTAAAAAAAAAAAACTTACCTTTTTGTTTGTAGAAGCAATGTTGCAAATTGTCTTTTGGGTAATACATTGTAGCTAATAGCAAGGGGGCGGGGTGGGTGTTGGTTTTTCAAGACAGGGTTTCTCTGTGTAGCCCTGGCTGTCCTGGAACTCACTCTGTAGACCAGGCTGGCCTTGAACTCAGAAATCCTCCTGCCTCTGCCTCCCAAGTGCTGGGATTAAAGGCATGCGCCACCACCGCCTGGCAAAGTACATTTTTTTAATGTGAATATCTGAAGAACAGTATGGAGTAGTTTGGTTGAAGTGTTAAAGTAGGTGGCAAGAGGCAAATGGATATAAAATAAAGCTATGATGTAAGAGAATGAGATATATTCTTTATTGTGATACCCTGTACAAACCATAAACCATTTTGCATACCACATAGACTGAGGTGAGAAACTTGCTAGCTAGTAATATTATGAAATCTACTAAGATGATATGTTTTGCTTTGTTAACTGTATTTTATAAAACGTCTTGTTTCAAGCATGAATTATTAAACTTAATTGACCTGTGCAGATCCTGTAGTATGTGTTCCATCCAGTTTCTTTATAGGAGACAGTGGAATCCCTTTGGAAGTAATAGCAGGGAGTGTTTCTGCAGATGAACTTGTTACAAGAATTCACAAAGTCCAACAGGTAAGAAGGAATCAGAACTTGTTTTAAGATTTTATTTTTAATCCTGAATAGCCCCTATTGAAGGATTTGTTTTAAATCCCTGCTTTAATTTCAATTAATTATAATTTATTTAGTTTTGGATTTTTGAGACAGGGTTTCTGTGTAGCCTTGGCTTTCCTGGAACTCACTCTGTAGATAAGGCTGGCCTCAAATTCAGAATTCTGCCTGCCTCTGCCTTCTGGATGCTGGGATTAAAAGTGTGTATCACAATGCCTGGCAATTTTCCATTTAAAAAATTACTGTACTTTGTGTGTATGTGCATATGACTGATTGTGTGTATATGCTCCACATGCATTCAGGTGCTCAAGGTGGTCAGAGTACATTGGAGTTCTTGGAACCAAGTTATGACTCTCTGATATGAGTGACCCAAATCCTGTCCAAGAGCAGCAAGTGCTATTAACCTCTGACCCATCCATCTCTCTGGCCCCAGAGATTTTCAAGTCTTTTTTTTTTTTTTTCAGCAAATCTTTAATTATTTTCTGTATTTCATTAAGCTTTATAGTAAGCTGTCCTATTTAATTTGATTTTATTAATTTGGGTCTTCTGTCTCTTTCCATTGGGTTAGTTAGGGGTTTATCAGTCTTATTTTTTATTAATTTTGCCTTTATTATTTCTTATTATTTACTGCTTCAAGATTTGGACTGCTCATAATTTCTGGAACCTTAGGGTACAAGGCTATATTTTTTTTAATTTAATTATTTATTTGAGTATAGAAAGTGCTGGTAGCCTGCCCAGTCTAGAATAATAGACTGAAGTGGGACACAGTGATGGACACAAAATAGATGATCTGTTATAATTCTCTGTGATTGATAAGCAATGGAAAACTTAGTTCTTTCTTACTTTATAAACTACGTTTATAATTCTCTGTGATTGATAAGTGATGGAAAACTTAACTCCCACTTCTTTATAAACACACTATATAATTCTCTGGCAATTAACAGATGCTGTCTAGCAGCAGGGGATTAAGTAAAGGATTTATTGCTGTCATACTCTCTTCTCTGGCCAGGCAGCCAGATGCCTCTCGATGACTACACTGGTTAACTCTGTGAACCAGAGAGGAAAGAAAGGAAAGGATTAAAATCCTTTACATGGACGGATGTGCACAGACACATATACATTCATACACACGCATTCTGGCTCAGCCCGACCATCTGTTTTATATATTTCACAAGTATTCATGCATACCTACACATAAACAGACATATACATTTGGTGCGTAGATGGATGGGGGAAAGCTGTCCAAGCTTCTTTTCTCTGGCCTTTTTTATAAACAAAAGTTCTTAGAAAATTACCTCATAGATAAAATATTACAAAAATAGTTACAAAAGGATGTTGATAGAAAGTTGAAAGCAATGTTTCTTACTGTATGCTCATAAGTTCAAAGGAGCAGTTTTTATACATAGCCTTGCTTGTGTATACACCTGAATGCTTTTCCTTGAACACAGATTTATCCCAAGCCTATTTCTCTTTTTAACGTAATTGTGAAAACTCATTGTATTCCTTATTATGCAGCCTTTACTTACTATATGAGGAGTGGACACATTCTGTTCTTGCTTCTAAGTTTATTACATCTTTCTAGCAAAACAATTAAAACTATCTCTTAAAACTTTCTTCTCGCTGGGCAGTGGTGGCGCATGGCTTTAATCCCACCACTTGGGAAGCAGAGGCAGGTGGATTTCTGAGTTCAAGGCCAGCCTGGTCTACAGAGTAAGTTCTAAGACAAGGCTACACAGAGAAACCCTGCCTTGGGGGCGGCAGGGAACCAACAACAAAAAGCCTTTCTTCCCAAGATTATTTTAATCAAATCAGAAATTATATAAAAGCATCAGTTCATCTAAACATCATTAATTCATGAAAGTTCACCTTTATTTTGGTCTGCAGGAAATCTGCTCAATATCTGGTATAATGATCAGAGATTATATTAATTTAATAATGACAAGAAAGACATATTGGCTGCAAGAAGCACTCTTGAGATGATGTCTGTTTGGGATCTTGCTTCATAAAGCTCACCCATTGCAGACCATGCAGAAATGGCGAACTACCTTCTAGAAGGCCACTGGCTAGCCTTAGCCTTTCTTATGGCTCCTGACAAGAAAGCAGCCATTGATGTGGATATAAGACCCACCTCTGTGTTTTCAGGGCTTTTGAGTATTAATCACCCTTTAGAGTGGTGTCTGTGTGAATGTCAAGTACACTTCTGGAACCCTGGTTCTCAGACTACAGCAGTGAAGGAAAAAAGAGTGACTCTAGGATTTGATGTACTCACTAGCTTTAAGTTCAGAGCTGTGGAGCTCCAGGTTAATTCTCAGTTGATAAACTATGTTTTGGGCCACTGAAGGCAGAGATATCTCTTAACATATTTCCTAGCCCAAGCCAGTTTCCTACCACGTGTGCTCTTCAGTCCATAAGGTCCTTCCCTCCTGCTCTCCACAGCTGTCTGTTTGGACTCTCACTCGAGGGCTATGACAGGCCAAATTGATGCTTCTTAACCTGTGTAGGTATTGTGATCTAAGGCTCCTGGGATAGCTCAATTTTTAACAATGGATATTCTCTGAAGATAACACAGAACTACCCTCTGAATACCATAGCTTGACAAAGTTGGATTACCCCAACTAGTGGCCCATCTATCAGGCACCTGCTAGAATTTGAGACCCTTGAGGGAAGTGAGCTTGGCCTGAGGGTAGCACTACCAGTCTTATCATCTGCCTTGCCTTTCAGAAGTGTCTTGAGTCCCCTCCCCTAGCCAGAAAAAGTCACTCTGCTTAAAACTTTTTATGGACTGGAGACACACCTCATCACCCTGTACTTAAAAAAAAAAAAGAAAATTATGTTCTTCCCAGCTTGTAGTTAAATCCCATAATGAAATTTTTCTTTTTGTTTTTGTTTTGAGGGTCTCTATAGTCCTGGCTGTCCTAGAACTTGCTATATCGACCAGGCTGGTCTTGAACCTACAAAGATCCACTTGCCTCTGCCTGGGATTAAAGGCTTGTGCCACCTTTATATATTTAGCCCATAATATAGATTTTATTATCTACATTTTCAATTTGTCCTACAGAAGATTTAGTACTTCTACTCTTGAAGGTGTGTGTGTGTGTGTGTGAGAGAGAGAGAGAGAAAGAGAGAGAGAGAGAGAGAGAGAGAGAGAGAGAGAGAGAGAGAGAGAGAGAGAGAGAAGAGAGAGAGAATTCATAAATTTACCATAAAATGGCTAACAGTCTCACATTAAGTTTTGATATGTTTTCTCCCAAGATGCACTTATCAAAAGGTGAAACATCAATGACAAATGACAACCAGTCAGAAAGTTCAGTATCTACCCCATCTGCCTCATTTGAACCTGACATATGTGAAAGTCCCGAGTCCAGAAATACAGAGCTTTGTGAGACCTCAGCTACTTCTGGCACAAAGTCAGATGCTGCAACAGGTAGAGTAAAAGTATTCCTTCAGTTCATACTCAAAGGCATGGATTAGTTTTCCTGTAGCATCCCAGACAGATAACATCAGGCCTTTTCAAATGGCCTGATAAACCCAACCTAGGTCTGTGGCTTAGCTAGTAGAATGTTTGTCATTCCATCAGGTACAGTGGTACATCCATTCTGTCATCCTAATACTCAGGAGGCAAGGTTAATAGATGGTTTATACCTTTTACAAGTTACATTAAATGTAGTTTTCTTTGTTTCGGGGGGTGGTGGTTTGGTTGTTGTTGTTGTTTTCAAGATTCTCTGTGTACTCCTGACTGTTCTAGAATTCACTCTGTAGACCCGGCTGGCCTCCATCTCAGAAATATATCTGCCTCTAATGCAATATTCTTATTTCATTTTAATAATTAAGGAGGAGAATGTGCAGGTCATGACAGCCTCTCTCAGGAGCCTCATGGATGTTCCAACCAGAGACCAGCCGAGGACCTCACCGTCAGAGTGGAAAGGTCTGCTTTTACTTTGTAGACAGCATTTTGTTTAATAAATTACAGTTTCTAGTCATTTTCTTAACTTAAGTAAAACCTAAACATAACTCAAAGGTAGATTCAGAGTTACAGGTTTAAAATTCTGATTGCCTCAATAACTCAACTATTCCATGAAAATTAAAACTAGAGTATAGCTTTTCTGTATCTTTGAAGTTGTCAATCAGTTGTAGATCTCATCATTTTGTTCTAAGACTCCCTTCTGGTACATATATGTGTATATCCATATGTCACTTTTGCTTTTATTTCTTTATGCCAAAAGAAAAATAAGCTCTAGATGAACAAAATCTTAGCTCATACTATACATATGTACTGAGCTGGGGTTCTGCTGTCATTGTTTTTGTTGTTGTTGTTGGACTAATCTCTGATCCATTGTAGTATGGCTTATAAAATGCAGAAGTATGAAATTCATCTGTTATGCTGCAATTAAAAAGTATTAGTTAATGGCTACTATTTATAATCCCAACCAAAAACCATTTAATATTATATGGAAGTTAAAAATACTTCTTAGAGGAGACTAGGGTCTAAGGTCAGTGCTAGAATGCTTGGTAGACATGGGGTCCTGGGTTAAGCCTTCAGCTTTGCAAACACAGTAACAATGACAGTGATGAATAAAATAAAATTCCTTAAAAAAGGAATTGGTATCTTTTTGGCCACTTGCAACTGGAAAAAGAGGCAGTTGTGAGCCCAGATGGGGGTGGGCACACCATTAATCCCAGCATTTGAGAGGCAGAGGCAGGTGGATCTCTGAGGGCAGCCAGGGATACACAGAGAAAACCTGTCTTAAAAACAGCCCCAACAAAAAGAAGTGGGCTACAGGGAATAGAAGTTTGGTCCAATGCGGGAATAATATAAGCTTTTAATTGCTGAGCCAGCTCTCTTGCTTAAATTTGTTTATTTTTCAGGCATTATCAATCAGATAGATCATCAAAAAGTGAAAACTCTCTATATAAATATAAGGCAGTTAGGGTTAGAACAGGCTTATGATGGACTCCTATTCATTCATGGATTTATGCAAGGAACGGGAATGGACAGATAAACCTGCTGTGCTTTCAGAGATTAGATCCCTTTGTGTTAGATAAATAAAACTTCTTTGAGACAGTCTGACTGTGTATCCCCTAGCTAGTCTGTTTCCTAAATGCTAATTTTAAAGGTGTACACCAACATTCCTGCTTACCCCCCCCCCATGAAATTCTTAATTGTGCTTTGAATAATAGAATCTATCTTGGTGTTTTGTTTTTGTTTTGTTTTTGTTTTTAAGCAGACTAACAAAAAAACTTGAAGAAAGGAGAGAAGAGAAGAGGAAGGAAGAAGCGCAGGTAGAACTCACACTTAGCAGTGTTACTTGAGGCTATTTTTGATTTATTGTCCAATTTAGCAGACCTAGGTTGATATCCTTAGAGCTCAGTGTTGTATCATGGTAAAGGAAATTATCAGTTCTGTGTGCTCAGATTATACTCTTTTCATTTTAGGATTTTGGCTATTGTTTGTTTGTGTTTGAGACAATGTCTTTTGGTGTAGTCCCTGCTGGCCTGGAAATCTTTGGGGTACAGTGAGGTACCATGCCAGCTGTTTATTTTCTTTACTTTTTTTCTTTCTATTGTTTTTTAAGATTATTTATTTATTTCATGTTTGAGTACACTGTCGTCTTCAGACGCACCAGAAAGGGGCATAAGACCCCTTTACAGACGGTTGTGAGCCACCATGTGGTTGCTGGGAATTAAACTCAGAACCTCTGGAAGAGCAGTCGGTGCTTTTAACCACTGAGCCGTCTCTGCAGCCCTATTTTCTTTTTTTATAAATTACTAGGGATAATTGAATACTCTTTTTTTTTTTTTTTTTTTTTGTACAGCCGGTCTTTCATACTAAATATCTAAAGAAAGTTGATCTAAAATTGCTAGATTTGAACAAAGTCAATTTGCATACATACTCCTGAATTTTTAATATAACTTTGAATTCTAGCACACTGGTCATCCTTCACACAGTTATTGTGCCCCCATCTCCTTGGTGTCTCATAGATTATCTTTTTTTTTTCTCAAGCCAAATAATTGATTGCCATTTGTCCTCAGGGATAACACACTTGCCCCTGGCAAGATTTATAATTCTGCTTGGTTACAGATTACACTGTACTCTCTCCAGAGCCACTGACAAAAGTTTTTAAGTTGATAGATATTTGACCGGTAATTATGCTGTCACTTAAATCATTTTTTAATTATTTTTATGGGTGTTTTGCCTGCATGCAAATCTGTGCATTGTTTGCATGCCTGGTACTTGTGGAGGCCAGAAGAGGACATTAGGTTTTCTAGAACTGAAGTTACAAACGTTGTAAGCTGTCATGTAAGTGCTGGGAATCAAACTTAAGTCTCCTAAGATCCCAGAACTAGTAAGAACAGCCAGTGTGCTTAATAACTGAGTCATCTCTTCAGCTCCTTTTTAAAAGGAGTGTGTGTGTGTGTTTGTGTGTGTGTGTTGAGATCAGTGGACTTGGAGTAAGCTGCTTCTCTTTCCATAACAAGTCCATAGTGTAAGCTTTGGTGGCAGGCATCTTTACTCACTAAGCCACCTCACCAACAATTTTATGAAGTTCTTTTCTTTTTTTTTAATTATTTATTTATTTATGTATAACACCAGAAGAAGGTACTGGATCCCATGGGTCTAGTTATAGACAATATTAAGTTGCCACGTGGTGCTGGAGATTGAACTCAGGTCCTCTGGAAGAACGGTCGGTACTGTTAACCACTGAGCCATCTAGCTTTTGCCCCCAAGGTTTGCCTTTTTTTGTTAAGATTTATTTATTTATTTATTATATGTAAGTACACTGTAGCTGTCTTCAGACACACCAGAAGAGGGCATTAAATCCCATTACAGATGGTTGTGAGCCACCATATATGGTTTCTGGGAATTAAACTCAGGACCTTCAGAAGAGCAGTCAGTGCTCTTAACCGCTGAGCCATGTCTCCAGCCCAAGTTTTGTATTTTTAACTGCATTCTATAATCAGCCTTTATTACATCAAAGTATTATCTGGGACAGAAGGTGAGATTATGTTTTTGGTTTATAAATCTTTCCTTTGATTCATAAAAGTTTTTTTTATTCAGAGAGAGATTAAGAAGGAAATTGAAAGGAGAAAAACTGGAAAGGAAATGTTGGATTATAAAAGAAAACAAGAAGAAGAATTAACGAAAAGAATGTTAGAAGAAAGAAGCAGAGAAAAGGCAGAGGACAGAGCAGCTCGAGAGCGCATCAAGCAGCAGATCGCACTGGTGAGCCTGGCTGTGTCCCCTTCTCCCTCGTGCACCCTGCTTAGCTGCATTCTCTTAGCTGAGTGCTGACGTGGTAGAAGTTTGATTTAAAAGCTTGACTGCATGGCATCTGTGAATCTGTTTCTTCACACAGAATGACTTTTCACTCATTACCAAATGGTGCACATTTTAATACAAAGAGAGTATCAATCTGAACTTCCTTTTTAAAAGAAATTATATTGAATTTAAATAGTTAAGAAAAATTAACAGATAATCATTTTAATTTTTTTCTTGTTTTCCTCCCACATGGATAACCCTCAAAAAATGGTTTTTAAAATACTTTCTTGCCAGGCAGTGGTAGCACTCAGGAGGTAGAGTCAGATAGATTTCTGAGGAACAGCCTGGTCTATACAGTGAGTTCCAAGACAGGGCAACACAGAGTAAATCAAAAAACAGAAAAAAATTTTTTTTCCTACTATTTATTTATTTCACATGTGTTAGTATTTTACTATTTATTTATTTCACATGTGTTAGTATTTTGATTTCATGAATGTAGGTTGTGTGTGCCTGTTGCCCTCAGAGACCAGAAGAGAACCTTGGATCCTCTGGGACTAGATTTTATGGATGGTTTTAAGTTACCATGTCATTGCTAGAAATTGAACCCAGATCACAAGAGTGACAGGTGCTCTAAGTCACTGAACCCTCTCTCTACCTCTGCCCCCCTCAAAAAACTTGTGTGTGTGTGTGTGTGTGTGTGTGAGAGAGAGAGAGAGAGAGAGAGAGAGAGAGAGAGAGAGAGAGAGAGAGAGAGATTATATATAGGTGTGTGTATAGGTATCTTCAGAGACAAGAGGTATCAAATCATGTGGAACTGAAGTTACAGATGGTTGTGAGCTTCTTGATATGTGTGTTAGGAACTGAACTCAGTTCCTTTGGAAGAGCAGCACCTACGGAGCCATTTCTTTTAAAGTTATTTTCTTCTTGTTATTTTTTTTTTTTTTTTGAGACACAGTCTCACAGAATAACCCTAGCCATGGATCTTGATATGTAGACCATGCTGGCCTCAAAATCAGAGAGTATTAGAGTATTAAAGGCATGTGAATTTTTTAAGCTGGGCATAAGAGGTGTCATTTAATTCCATCGCAGTGGGCAGATCTTTGTGAGTTGGAGGCCAGGCTGGTCTATACACAGTGAATTCCAGGATAACCACCACTACCCAGAGAAACCCTGTCTCCAAAAATAAAACAAAAGAATTTTCTAAGAAAGTGCAGCATTAAAAGATTCTGTAGTTGGGCATAGTCATGCATGCTTTTAATCCGAGCACTTAGAAGGCATGTAGATAGAGCTCTGTGAGTTCAAAGTCAGCCTGGTCTACAAAAGGACAGTCAGACCACATAGTGAAAATGTCCCCCAATATTTTTTCCTGGAAACAAACTTAAAAATTTGTTACTCTGCAGTCTCCATAAAAGCATTCTTTTTGAGATAGAGACTTTCAAAAGATATAGGCACAACTCAAGGCTTAGTATGTTTTTATAGCCAGTGATTTTTTTTAATTATGTTTTATGTATATAAATGTTTGGCCTAGGTATGTGTATATACCCTGCATGCATGCAGTGCTTGCAGAGGCTAGAAGAAGATGTTCAGTCCTCTGAGACTAGAGCTACAGAGTCTGTTAGTTGCATGTGGATGCTGGGAACCCACATCTTCTGGAAGAACAGTCAGTGCTCTTAACCACTGAGCCATTTCTCTAGCTAGGAGTTTCTTTTTAAATTAAGCTATTGTGGAGGCTGGAGAGATGGCTCAGTACCATCACTGACTGCTCTTCCAGAGGTCCTGAGTTCAATTTCCAGCAACCACAAAGTGGCTCACATCCATCTGTAATGGAATCCAATGCCCACTTCTGGTGTGTCTTAGGACAGCAACAGTGTACTCACATATATAAAATAATTTTTTAAAAAAAATAAATTAAGCTATTGTATACATATGAAAAGTATTCCTGCCCGAATATTGTTCAGCAAACACTCATTAAACATCAGCTTTGTGCCAGACTTTGTTCCCCAGCTGTGGAGCCAACTCACCTCTTTTGTTTAGTAGTAACTAGAATTCTTCACAGTTGCTTAAATGAAGAAAACAAACAAAAAAAACCCTCCGGTGCTCGCTTCGGCAGCACATATACTAAAATTGGAACAATACAGAGAAGATTAGCATGGCCCCTGCGCAAGGATGACACGCAAATTCGTGAAGCGTTCCATATTTTTAAATGCTCAACTTCATTAGTCATTAGGGAAATGCAAATCAAAACAACCCTGAGATTTCATCTTACACCAGTCAGAATGGCTAAGATTAAAAATTCAGGAGACAGCAGGTGTTGAAGAGGGTGTGGAGAAAGAGGAACACTCCTCCGCTGCTGGTGGGGTTGCAAATTGGTACAACCACTCTGGAAAGCAGTCTGGCGGTTCCTCCGAAAACTGGGAACCTCACTTGCAGAAGATCCTGCTATACCACTCCTGGGCATATACCCAGAGGATTCCCCACCATGTAATAAGGATACATGTTCTACTATGTTCATAGCAGCCCTATTTATAATTGCCAGATGCTGGAAAGAACCCAGGTATCCCTCAACAGAAGAGTGGATGCAAAAAATGTGGTATATCTACACAATGGAATACTATTCAGCCATTAGAAACAATGAATTCATGAAATTCTTAGGCAAATGGATGGAGCTAGAGAACATCATACTAAGTGAGGTAACCCAGACTCAAAAGATGAATCATTGTATGCACTCACTAATAAGTGGATATTAACCTAGAAAACTGGAATACCCAAAACATAATCCACACATCAAATGAGGTACAAGAAGAAAGGAGGAGTGGCCTCTTGTTCTGGAAAGACTCAGTGAAGCAGTATTCGGCAAAACCAGAACGGGGAAGTGTGAAGGGGTGGGTGGGAGGACAGGGGAAGAGAAGGGGGCTTACGGGACTTTCAGGGAGTGGGGGCTAGAAAAGGGAAAGCATTTGAAATGTAAATAAAAAATTATATCGAATAAAAAACAAACAAAAAAAATCCCCTCAGATCCTAAATGTGCAATGTTTGCATGTGAACTTAAAGAATTTTGTGTATTTATGTTCATTATTCCTTGTGTTCTGACAGTGAGAAGTAATGTGTCTAATGGTATTTTATTTCAAAGGATCGTGCAGAAAGAGCTGCTCGTTTTGCAAAGACAAAGGAAGCAGAGGCTGCCAAAGCTGCTGCCTTGCTGACCAAACAGACAGGAGCGGAAGTCAAGAGGGAGTCCTCAACACGAGACAGAAGGTACTTCTGGCTTTGTAAACTAAACCCTGAAATGGCTATGCATCTGGGGCTGGTTAGTATTTATTCCTATTATTTATTTTGAGGTAGAATCTCCCTGTGTTGCCCTAGCTAACCTGAAACTCATTGTGTAGACAAGGCTGGCCTTCAACGCATAGAGATCCATCTGCTTCTGCCTCCAAACTGCTGGGTTTAAAGACTTGTACCACCAAACCCAGCTCCTGGCTTATCTTTAGGAATTTTTTAATATTGGACAATTGCTAACTTTCATGATCAAATAAATATTATGTCTGGGTATGATGGAAGTATAACTTAATACCAACACTTGGGAGGCAGGCAGGTCTCTGTGAGTTGGAGGCTAACTTGACCTACTTAGTGAGTTCCAGGGCTACATGATGAGACCTTGTCTCAAAAAATTACTTTTTTAAAATTCTGATTTCTCAGAAAGGCTAAAGAAATGGCTCAGAGGTTGGAAACACTTGCTGCTCCTGCAGGGGACATGAGTTCAGTCCCTTTCACCTGCATCAGGTAGCTTAAAGCCACCCATAACTTTTTGCTCCAGAGGATCTTAAACCACCTTATGGCTTCCAAGGGCACCTAGACCTACTATAGGCATGCATTCACACAGACATGTATACCTAAATAAAAATAGAGTATACATCTTAAAAATAAAGTTTCTTAGAAAATGCAACAAATATTTACAACAAAATTTTAATAAAAGTATATCTGACACAGTAAAAAATAAAGATATGCTCTGATCATTCCTCAGAAGTCTTATTAAGATGTTCATAGTAGGAGCTAGAAAAATAGATTTTTAATTATGAATGTTCACTGTGCAATCATGATAAGGACTGAAATTTAGATCCCAGCACCCATGTAACAAGCCAAGAATCTACCAAATGTCTGTAACCCAGCTCAAAGAACTAGAGACTGTATTGCTAATGCTTGCTGACTTGTAGCCTAGCTGAGACAGTAGAGATCCCAGGTTCAAAGGAATAAGTTGAAAGTGACAGAAGGAGATCCCTTGCCTTCTTCCGGCCTCTGCATAGGTGCATGCGCAAATGTGTTTGCATGTCCTCTCCACAGATACAAAAGGTTTTGTTTCGTTTTTGTTTTTAAATCTCCAAGGGAACTTCCAGAAAGTCCAGAAAAATGATGTTGATTAGATGCCTTGATGCTACAGTTAAGGCAACTCACAACCCTGGCAGCTGGGAACCAAACTCATGTCCTCTGCAAGAGCAATAGGTTGAGGCTGGAGAGATGGCTCAGTGGTTAAGAGCACAGCCATCCATAATAAGATCTGATGCCCTCTTCTAGAGTGTCTGAAGACGGCTACAGTGTACTTACTAAAATAAATAAATAAATCTTTTTTTTTTAAAGAGCAATGGGTTCTCTTAACTGCTGTGCCATCTCTCTGTTCCTGATTTTTACAGAATTTTTAATCCTGAACTTCATAAGGAATTGGAGAAAATACTAGAAAATATATATTTGATAAGGAATTTGTACCTGGGCTATGAAAATCATTTGTATAGTTCAACAATGAAAAGATAACCCATCTCATATATGGGGAATGGATTGGAATCATTATTTCTCTAAAGATCTGATTTTCTAAAGAAAATGACCAATAAATAAGCCAGATGTTAGGACTATGCCTATACGTCTAACCCGTGGGAATCTTAATCAAGAAACAGCAAGTCTAAGGGCTGCTTGGGTTATTTATCAATCTCCAGACCAGTCTGTACATAGTAAAACTATCTCACAAAACCAAACTGCATTTCATACTCCCTAGCATAATTCAGTTTTAAAAACAATAACAGATTCAACAATAAAAGAATCAAGAACTTTTAGTTTGGTTTGGTTTTCTTTTTTCAAGACAGGGTTTCTCTGTGTAGCCGTGGCTGTCCTAGTACTCGCTCTGTAGACCAGGCTAGCCTCAGAGATCTACCTGCCTCTGTCTCCTGAGTGCTGGGATTAGAGGTATAAGCTACCTCCAAGACTGAATCAAGAACTTTGATTCTTGATTTTGGATGAATTTTGAAAACATAATGCTATATGGAAGATCACATATAACACAGTTCTTTTAGATGAACGGTCCTAACTAGGCAAATCAGTGCATAGTTGCTAGGGCCTGAGAGAGAAATGGGAATGATTACCAATGGGCTCAGGGTGATTTGGGGAAGTGATGAAGTATTCTACTATTAGTGTGATCATGGTTCTGTTTATTATTTTGTTTTTGTAGATTTTTAAGATTTACTTATTGTTATATGTAAGTACACCGTAGCAATCTTCAGCCGCACCAGAAGAGGGCATCAGATCTCAATAGGGATGGTTGTGAGCCATCATGTGGTTGCTGGGATTTGAACTCAGGACCTTCGGAAGAGCAGTCAGTGCTCTTAACCGCTGAGCCATCTCTCCAGCCCAACTTTTTTTTTTTTAAGCAGCTTTTTTTTAACATTCATTTTGGGCCTGGGATGGAGGTTGCATGCTTATCATGGGATCTATGATAATTCCTGAAAACAACAACTTTCAAAAATTAGTTTTCTCCTTCCTCCATGGAGATAAGCTCTTGACTGAGCTTAGGTCATCTCACCAGGCCCTTGTTTTGTTTTGAGATAAGGTTTCATTGAATATGTAGCCCAGGCTTGCCTCTAACTTGTGATCTTCCTGTTTTAGCCTCTCAAGTGATATGATTACAGGTTAACGGGCTTGCATGTTGAGCCATCTTTCCTGCCTAAAAAAGTACATTTTCACTCATAACTGAATTTTAGAAAGGAAGGAAGAAGGGAAGGAAGAAAACTACTTAGGGGATGGGAAAGCACACCATGGTACATGTGTGGAGGGAGATCAGATGACAAGCTGGGTGAGTCCGTTTCCTCCCTCCATTGTGGGGATCAGACTCATGATCATGCTTGGGAATGATTCCTGACCCACAGAGCTATCTCACCAGCCTTCTGTCTGAGAGTTGATGATACTGTTTGAGACTCTGTAGGTGAAGAAACTGACTTCATCCTGACTTTTCTCTTTTTTCGTAGCACCATTGCAAGAATTCAGTTCCGGCTGCCTGATGGTTCTTCCTTTACAAACCAATTTCCTTCTGATGCTCCTTTAGAAGAAGCAAGGCAGTTTGCTGCACAGGTAAGTTTATAAAGATAGTTGTGTGGGTTGGTAAAACCTTATAGGAAAAGTTTCAAAGCAGAACTTGACGGATGTAGATAAATTTTAATTTAGCTCCAGAAGAATAACAGGAGACAGCCCTGAGATAGAGGGATTTCTGGCTTGTATTATACATGATCACAGTATACAGCTGGCTCAGCAAAATTCTACTATCATGCTTAGCAAAAGAAATGAAAAGCAAGTGGTCTCCTAGATGTCAGATCTGAGAATGTGTCTGTCCTAGAAAGGAAAGGTTTCTCTTTGTTTTCTGAAAGTTGATTATTTTTCTATTGGTTAAGGCAGAAGATTAGGAATTTACTTCAAAAGTATGGGCTTACTCAAAAATCGGAGTGTCATGAAATTTGAGAACATAGGAAGTAAGAGAGGAGTAGTTTCCAATACTTTTTTTTCCTTTTAGTCCTGACTCAAATGGATCCCGGGTGTAGATCCTCCTTTAAGATCTAAGCTCTTTGTGTGTACCAGAATTTTTCTCATAACTTCAAGGTTAAAATTAGAGAGTTGGGATAGTGGGTTTAGACCTTTTCATAAACTACTCCTCAGAATAGTCTTTCCATCATGTTGAGTCACAAGGGAGCATGCCTCAAGAATTGCAGCACCCGCCTCAGATGATTGCTTCGATGCTTTGTTGTCTTGAGACCCCACAGGCTTGCTTTACTACAGCCACTGCAAGTACATGGGGGACTGTGTGGGAACAGAGCTCTGCTGTGGGCCAGCTGGATGGCTCAGCACTTAAAAGTGCTGCTACCAAGCCTAACAACTTTAGTTAGGTCCCAGGGCCCTCTGACCCCCACATATGTGCCACAGTGTGCACCCCCAGCCTCCCACACACTACTATAAAACAAGCAACAAAGTGGCAGCTGTACCTTTAAGTTTAGCTGTAGCTGGGGTCTTTTCTAGCATTTGGAAAACTTAGCCTAGTGACTCACCAACACAAACAAGAATTGTTGCCAGTATTTCTTAATAAAAATCTGGAATAGTTCAGTCTACACATTGACATGTATTCAAATACTTTTAAAAATGATAATAACTGATCTTCACTCCTGCAACTGAGCGGGCTGTTACAGCCAGGATCTCAGGAAACACCCAAGTGTAAGATCACTTGGGACTCAGTCTGCCAGGGCCCCACCTGCATCCAGAAGCTGGGCACAGCAGTCTGTGCACCTATCCTTCCAGGGGACATCTGCTCTTCAGGGAGTCCCACGGTTAGAGGTGAGGCCACCATCTTCACTCCTGTGACTGAGCGGGCTGTTGCAGCCAGGAACGCAGGGAACACCTGAGTGTAAGATTACTTGAGACTTGGTACACTAGGGCCCCACCTACACCCAGGACCTGGGCAGTGCCACAGGACTCTGTGACAGGGGAGAGCCAGTCACCCAGGGGTGCAGAGACAGGCTTGCAGGCACACAAGAGGGACAAACACCAGCCAGAGACAGTAGGAACAACTAACACCATAGATAGCCAGATGCCAAAAGGCAAATGCAGGAATGATACCAACAGAAATCAAGGCAACATGGAACCATCCGAACCCAATTCACCCACAACAGCAAGTCCTGGATACCCCAACACACCAGAAAAGCAAGATTTAGATTTAAAATCACAGCTCATGATACTGATGGAGGGCTTCAAAAAGGATATAAATAACTCCCTTAAAGAAATACAGGAGAACACAAGTAAACAGGGAGAAGCCCTTGAAGAACTAAGGGAAAACACAGCAAAACAGGTGAAGGAATTGAACAAAACCATCCAGGATCTAAAAATGGGAGTAAAAACAATAAAGAAATCACAAAGGGAACAACTCTGGACATAGAAAACCTAGGGAAGAAGTCAGGAGTCATGTTGCAAGCATCAACAACAGAATATAAGAGATAGAAGAGAGAATATCAGATGCAGAAGATACCATAGAAAGCATTGACACAACATTCAAAGAAAATGCAAAAATTTCCTGACCCAAAACATCCAAGAAATCCAGGACAAAATGAGAAGACCAAACCTAAGAATTACAGAAGAGAGAGAAGATTTCCAACTTAAAGGGCCAGTAAATGTCATCAACAAAATTACAGAAGAAAACTTCCCTAACCTAAAGAGATGCCCAAGAACATAAAAGAAGCCTACAGAGCTCCAAATAGATTTGACCAGAAAAGAAATTCCTCTCATCACATAATAATTAAAACACCAAATGCACTAAAAAAAGAAAGAATATTAAAGGCAGTAAGGGAAAAAGGTCAAATAACATATAAAGGCAGACCTATCCGAATTACACCAGATTTCTCACCAGAGACTATGAAAGCCAAAAGTAGATGTCATATAGACACTAAGGGAACACAAATGCCAACCCAGGCTGCTATACCCAGCAAATCTCTCAAGTACCATAGAAGGAGAAACCAAGGTATTCATGACAAACACAAATTTACACAATATCTTTCCACAAATCCAGCCCTTCAAAGGATAATGAATGGAAAGCACCAACAAAAGGAGGGAAACTACACACTAGAAAAAGCAAGAAATTAATCTTCTTTCAATATACACAAAAGAAGATAACCACACAAACATAAAAATTACATCACAAATAACAGGATACAACAGGGGCTGGAGAGATGGCTCAGCAGTTAAGAACACTGACTGCTCTTCCTGAGGTCCTGAGTTCAAATCCCAACAACCACATGGTGGCTCATGATGCCCTCTTCTGGAGTGTCCAAAGACAGCTATAGTACTTACATATAATAAATAAATACATCTTTAAAAAAAAAAGGAATCAACAGTCACTATTCCTTAATATCTCTTAACATCAATGGACTCAATTCCCCAATAAAAGACATAGACTAACAGACTGGATACGTAAACAGGACCCAACATTTTGCTGCATTCGGGAAACGCATCTCCATGTCAAAGACAAACACTACCTCAGAGTAAAAGGCCGGAAAACAATTTTCCAAGCAAATGGTCCTAGGAAACAAGCTGGCGTAGCCATTCTAATATCCAATAAAATAGACTTTCAACCAAAAGTCATCAAAAAAGACACGGAAGGACACTTTATACTCATCAAAGGAAAAGTCTACCAAACAGAGCTCTCAATTCTGAACAGCTATGCTCCAATTAAAAGGGCACCCTCATTCGTAAGAAAAAAAATTTACTAAAGCTTAAAGCATACATTGCACCTCATACAATAATTGTGTGTGACTTCAACACCCCTCTCTCCTCAATGGACCAATCAGGGAAACACAAACTAAACAGAGACACAGTGAAACTAACTGAAGTTTTGGACCAAATAGATTTTAATAGATATCTATAGAACATTTCATCCTAAATCAAAAGAATATACCTTCTCAGCACCTCATGGTACCGTCTCCAAAATTGACCATATAATTGGTCACAAATCAGACCTCTACAGATACAAGAAGATCGAAATAATCCCATGCCTCCTATCAGATCACTATGGAGTAAGGGTGGTCTTCAATAGCAACAAAAACAACAGAAAGCCCACATACACATGGAAACTGAACAATGCTCTACTCAAATGATACATTGGTCAAGGAAGAAATAAGGAAAGAAATCAAAGACTTTTTAGAAATTAATGAAAATGAAGGCACAACATACTCAAATTTATGGGACACAAAGCAGTGCTAAAAGGAAAACTCATAGCTCTGAATACCTCCAAAAAGAAGCTGGAGGGACTGGTGAGATAGCTCAGCAGTTAAGAGCACTGACTGCTCTTCCAAAGGTCTCTAGTTCAAATCCCAGCAACCACATGGTGGCTCACAGCCATCCCTATCAAGATCTGACGCCCTCTTCTGGAGTGTCTGAAGATAGCTACAGTGTACTTACATATAACAATAAATAAATCTTTTTTTTTTTGTTTTGTTTTGTTTTTCGAGACAGGGTTTCTCTGTGTAGCCCTGCTTATCCTGGAACTCACTCTGTAAACCAGGCTAGCCTCGAACTCAGAAATCCACCCGCCTCTGCCTCCCAAGTGCTGGGATTATAGGCGTGTGCCACCACTGCCCGGCTAAATAAATCTTTAAAAAAAAAAAAGAAGAAGCAGCAGCAGCAGCAGCTTGAGAGAGCATACACTAGCAGCTTAACAGCACACCTGAAAGCTTTAGAACAGAAAGGAGCTAATACACCCAAGAGGAGTAGAATGCAGGAAATCATCAAACTCAGGGCTGAAATCAACCAAGTAGAAACAGAAAGAACTATACAAAGAATCAACAAAACCAGGAGCTGGTTCTTTGAGAAAATCAAAAGAACTAACCAGAGGGCACAGAGACAGTATCCAAATTAACAAAATCAGAAATGAAAAGGGAGATAATAACAACCGAATCTGAGGAAACACAAAAAATCATTAGGTCCTATTACAAAGCCTATACTCAACACAACTGGAAAATCTGGATGAAATGGACAATTTCCTAGACAGATACCAAATACCAAAGTTAAATTAGGATCAGATAGACCACCTAAACAGTCCCATAATCCCTAAAAAAAATAGAAGCGGTCATTGAAAGTCTCCCAAGCAAAAAAAGCACAGGACCAGATGGTTTTAGTGCAGAATTCTATCAGACCTTCAAAGAAGACCTAACACCAAAACCATTCCACAAAATAGAAACAGAGGAATACTACCCAACTTGTTTTTTTTTTTTACTCCATGTTTATTTGTCTTTTTTTTCATTTTTTTCCAACTTGTTTTTTGAAGCCACAGAAAGATCCAACAAAGATGGATCTTATACCAAAACCACACAAAGATCCAACAAAGAAAGAGAATGTCAGACCAATTTCCCTTATGAATATCGATGCAAAAATACTCAATAAAATTCTTGCCAACCGAATCCAAGAACACATCAAAATAATCATTCACCATGATCAAGTAGGCTTCATCCCAAAGATGCAGGGATGGTTGAATATATGGAAATCCATCAATATAATTCACTATATAAACAAACTCAAAGAAAAAAAACCACATGGTCATTTCATTAGATGCTGAAACGGCATTTGACAAAATACAGCATCATTTCATATTAAAAGTACTTAAAGTTCTAGCTAGAACAATTAGACAACAAAAGGAGGTCAAAGGGATACAAATTGGAAAGGAAGAAGTCAAATTATCACTATTTGCAGATAATATGAGAGTATACTTAAGTGACACACACACACACACCAAAAAAAAAAAAAAAAAAAAAAAAAAAAAAAAACCAGAGAACTCCTACAGCTGATAAACAACTTCAGCAAAGTGGCCGGATATAAAATTAACTCAAACAAATCAGTAGACTTCCTATACTCAAAAGATAAACAGACTGAGAAATTAGGGAAACGACACCCTTCACAATAGTAACAAACAATATTAAGTATCTTGGTGTAACTCTAAGCAAACAAGTGAAAGATCTGTATGACAAGAACTTCAAGTCTCTGAAGAAAGAAATTGAAGAAGACCTCAGATGATAGAAAGATTTCCATGCTCATGGATTGGCAGGATTAATATAGTAAAAATGGCCATCTTGCCAAAAGCAATCTACAGAGTCAGTGCAATCCCCATCAAAATCCCAACTCAATTCTTCATAGAGTTAGAAAGAGCAATTCTCAAATTCATCTAGAATAACAAAAAACCCAGGATAGCTAAAACTATTCTCAACAGTAAAAAACTTCTGCGGGAATCAGTATCCTGGACCTCAGTCAGTACTACAGAGCAATAGTGTTAAAAACTTCATGGTATTGGTCAATAGGACAGAACGGCAACCAACAAATTGGGAAAAGATCTTTACCTACATCCGACAGAGGGCTAATATCCCATATATGCAAAGAACTCAAGAAGTTATACTCCAGAGAGCCAAATAACTCTATTAAAAAGTGGGATACAGAGCTAAACAAAGAATTTTCACCTAAGGAATATCGAATGGCTGAGACACACCTAAAGAAATGTTCATGTGTCCTGGTGGGTCACTTGCCTGAGCAGTGGAGCCAAGGACCACCAGACAACTTTCCCCGGAACCCAGCCTGGAGTCTGGGGGGGAGGGGCTTGCCCAAACTGTTAAATGGTCTGACCACTATTAAAGTTGGGGCCTCGATCAGTAAACTATAGTCCTGGCCTCCTCCTTTTCACCGTTTCCCTGATCCATCCCTCAGTTTCTGTTCCAGGAACCCGGTTTGCAGTAGCTGCAGGCAGCTACAGAATGTAACATTCTGTAGGATTCCCCAGCATGTAATAAGGACACATGACACATGCTCCACTATGTTCATAGCAGCCCTATTTATAATAGCCAAAAGCTGGAAAGAACCCAGATGTCCCTCAACAGAGGAATGGATACAGAAAATGTGGTATATTTACACAATGGAATACTACTCAGCTATTAAAAACAATGAATTCATGAAATTCTTAGGCAAATGGGTGGAACTGGAAAATATCCTAAGTGAGGTAACCCAATCACAAAAGAACACAAATGGTATGCACTCACTGATAAATGGATATTAGCCCAGAAGCTTGGCATACACAAGACACAATTCACATATCCAATGATGCCCAAGAAGAAGGAAGAACAAAGTATGGATCCTCTGGTCCTTCTTAGAATGGGGAACAAAATACCCACAAGGAGGAGATACAGAGACAAAGGGTGGAGCAAAGTCTGAGGGAAAGACCATCCAGAGACTACTCCACCTAGTGATCCATCCCATATACAATTACAAAATCCAGACACAAATACTTGCTGACTGGAGCCATATATAGGTGTCACCTGGGAGGCTCTGCTAGTGCATGACAAATACAGAGGGGGGACACTCTCAGCCAACCATTGAACTGAGCACAGGGTCCCCAATGGGGGAGTTAGAGAGAGGACCCAAGGAGCTGAAGGGGTTTGCAGCGCCATAGGAGGAACAATGATATGAGTCACCCAGTACTCCCAGAGCTCCCAGGGACAAAAACATCATCCAGGTAGTACACATGGAGTTACCCATGGCTCCAGATGCATAGGCAGCAGAAGATGGCCTTATTGGACATCAAAGAGCCGAGAGGCCCTTGGTCCTGGGAAGGCTCGATGCTGCAGGTATAGGGGTACCAGGACAGGGAAGCGTGAGGGGATTGATTGGGGAACAGGAGGAAGCTCGGAGATGGCTTATGGGGCTTTGGAGGGATGGGGATCAGGAAAGGGGAAATCATTTGAAATGTAAATAAAGAATATATCTAATTAAAAAAATTATAATAACCATTAATTCCCTTAATATGTAGGCAAACCCCATATTAACATATTTTATGGATACCATTTTTTCTGTTTTATTTTTATTTATGACTTTATGACTGATGTTTGAGTGTGAGTGTGCACATGTGTTTTCAAAACAACTTTCAGGGGTTGATTCTCCTTTCACAGTGCGTTCCAGAATCAAACTCGAGTCATCAGGCTTAATTATGACACAGTATCTTACATAACTTTTTCATATTCACATTTACTAACCCTTTACTCTGTCACCCTTCCTCTCCCCTGAATTCTGCTTGTCTTTCTTTCCCTTAGTAGTACCCGTATACTTTGTCATAAATGCTTTGTGTATATAGATCACTGTATACACTCATAAGTATATCAGTATCCAGGTACACATACAAGAAAACTGTAGTAGTTGCCTGACTTGCTTTGCTCTGTATGCTCTCCAGTTCCATCTACTTTCCTATAAATGAAATAATTTCTTTTATTCAGTTGAATAAAACTTTATTAGTATATATACCACATTTTCTCTGTCTACTCATCATGATGAATAACTGTTGTTTTGACCACTGAGAATAGAACAGGATCATCTACTACTTTTAGGTACTTATGTCTCTATCACATTTGGGGTTTGTTGTTGTTCTGAAACAATTTTTTTTTTTAAGTCCTAGCACTTGTGAGGCAGAGGCAAGTGAATCTAAAGCCAGCCTGGTCTGTACCCTGTCTCTCAAAAAAAAAAAAAAAAAAAAAAAAAGAGGAGGAGGAGGAATGGGGGTGGGGGATTTAAACTGTAGATTATAGATCTTTCACTGTTCTTTAATAAATACAAGATCCAGTCGCAGCATAGAGGAGCTTTAATATGACCAGTGCCTTTTTAAAAGTCTTTACAGTATCTTATTTTGTGTGGGAATGGGAGAGCAGTATGCAGTCCACAGCACGTGTGTGAGGATCAGAGGATAAATTGAAAGGTCAATTCTCTCCCTAGCTGGCTGGCCCGCAGAGAAAACACGCTGCCCACATAGCCCTTCCTTACTTGCAGCAGTTATAAAGCAAGGCAGTAGTCATTTTTTTAGATGCTAGAAGTTTTGTTTTTTTTTTTTACCATTTCAATTTGGTATTTCTCAACTACTTTTTGAAACACGGTTTTTCTAAGTGATTTTAAATATCTAATTGAATTTTGTAAATTAAGATAATTTTAATTGTAACAATCATTTTAGAGTCTAAAACAATGCATCTTGGTAGTGCCTTATTTCTTAAAGACAACTTTGTAAGGTTTACAATTCACTGCTCTGTTTCAGACTGTTGGCAACACCTATGGTAATTTTTCACTAGCCACCATGTTTCCCAGAAGAGAGTTCACCAGGGAAGACTATAAGAGGAAGCTGCTGGATCTGGAGCTCGCCCCCAGCGCCTCTGTGGTGCTGCTGCCAGTATGCATACTGTTCTGGGTTCTGCTCTGGGGGTTTCTGTCTGCCCTATTCTTGCACACTTCTTAGACTTTGAAGAAGAAAAAGGCTATGTGTAATTAAAATAACAAAGTAGTCAAAACTAGATCAATTTATAGTACATTTATTCATTCTGCGCTTTATAAATTTATAGTGCTAATGTTTTGTGAGGCTTTGAAATTTCAACTGTTTTATCTGCAAAAAAATTAACAGAAGAAAACAAATATTGAGTTGTTTCATCTGTAAACTCTTAGCCTATGACTATACTGTCTACCACATTGCAAATATATATAAAAATATAAAAATAACATTTATTTCTTTAAGTATAGCTTGCTTTTTTTTGAAAGCAAGTGTCCAAGAAAGCTCACTATGTAGACTAGACTGACCTTGAACTTAAAGAGATCTGCCTGCCTCTACCTCCCAAGTTCTGAGACTAAAGGCATGCATGCTGCCACACCCAGTAAATATAACACTTTCATCTCCTCTGGAGAAAAGAGACTCAGCAAGCTAAGATGCTGCCAAGGTTTACCTGAAGGGTCAGCTGGGTTTTCATGTCCTGGCTACTATAATTTTCCCTGCTCTAACCTAGAGCTGCCACCACACTGCAAACAGCCCAGCAATTAGGATGTCATGGTGTTTACCAGATTTTATTACCAGAGTATATACTTCTCTCTCTTTTTTTTATATGAGTATACTATAGCTGTGTTCAGAAACACCAGAAGGGGGCATTAGACCCCATTATAGATGGTAGTGAGCCACCATGTGGTTGCTGAGAATTGAACTCAGGACCTCTGGAAGAGCAGTCAGTGGTCCTTTTTTTTTTTTTTTTTTTTTTTTTTTGGTTTTTCGAGACACAGTTTCTCTGTGTAGCCCTGGCTGTCCTGGAACTCACTCCGTAGACCAGGCTGGCCTCAAACTCAGAAATCCTCCCAAGTGCTGGGATTACAGGCGTGCCCCACCACTGCCCGGCCGCAGTCAGTGCTCTTAACTGCTGAGCCATCTCTCCAGCCCTGAACCAGCTGCTTTCAAGAAATAGTAAACCATCTGTAATCGGATCTGATGCCCTCTTTTTGTGTGCCTGAAGAGAGCTGTACTCATACAAAAAATAAATAATTCTTTTAAACAAAACCAGCTGGTTCAGAGTTACAGAATGGCTTGACGATTAGAGTGTGCTGCTCTCTTAGAGGATACAGGTTCAGTTCCCAGCACACACATAGCAACTCACAACTGTCCAGTTCCGGGGGATTTGATGTCCTCTTAGGATCTGCCTGGGCCCCAAGCACACACTTAGTACACATACATAACATCCAGGCAAAAACATTAATACACATAGAAGGAGACTAAAGTTTTAAAGTTGATTCAGCCAGGTGTGGTGAGGTGCTGGATAGCTGGCTCATCAGTTAAGAGCACTTGCTGCTTTTGCAGAGGACCCAGCTTTAGTTCCTAGTCCCAACATGGTGGCTCACAGCTGTCTGGAGTTCCAGTTCCAGGTGATGAGTGTGATGCATACAGTCATGTACACACATACACATAAAATTATTTGTTTAAAAGGAGAAACAGCTGAGCGTGCTTGGGAGGCAGAGGCAGGCAGATGTACAGATATTTGTGAGTTCCAGGGCAGCTTGGTCTACAGAGTGAGTTTCAGGATGGCCAGAGCTGAGTAGTGAGACGCTGCCTCAATAAAAGTAAATAAACAGTAAAAACAGCTCTAGGAGTCCCCGTGAGTTCGTGGGCACATGGAGAGAAGGAAAAGATGGTCATTTTTACTTCCTTAGATTTCCAGATAAAAGGAGTATCTAAGACCCAAATGTGATTCCGCTGTACTAATATAATTATTACTTCTTTGTTTATTTTTTTTATCTTTTTTTTTCTAGGCAGGCCGGCCGGCCACATCCATTGTCCACTCTTCTAATGGAGACATTTGGACATTACTGGGGACGGTGCTTTATCCATTCCTGGCCATATGGAGACTAATTAGCAATTTTTTATTTAGTAATCCTCCTCCTGCACAGACTTCAGCAAGAGCCACATCCCCAGAGCCTTCAAACTCTGCGTCATCCAACAAGTCAGAGAAAAGGTATATATATGTTCTTGTCTTCTCTGTTGGTACAATGCACAGGTCACGTACAGTGCTTCCCTCAATCCTTGGTGCTAGTAAAGCAACTTTGCCTCTTTTTCCCCATTCACTGAACACTCTTTATTCCATAATTACCAGTACAGTCTCCCCCCCCCCCAAGTACATAGTGCCATGATTTTTGTTGTTTTTGAGATGGGGTCCCAGTGTTACCCTGGCTGGCCTCAAACTTAGAGAGATCCTTCTGCCTTTGCTTCCCAAGTGCTGGATTAAAGACTTGTGCCACCACACTGGGGTTGGGGATGGGAGGGAGATGGATATGATATCATGAGTTTAGCCTGGATGGGGATAAAGAAGATAATTAGTTGAGTCTATTCTAGGCTATATAGTGAAACCCTGAGCCAAAAGGAAAATGCAAAACACGAAAAAAAGAGAATGCTTTCAGACCTACTTTTAATTCTTTAGCCAAAGCCCTGACTTTTATCACAGATCAAAGATTTAGTTCTGTGGACAGCAATGATAGCTTTAGTCCATACTCCAATAGCATATTCAAAACAGGTTAACAGGGAGTATTATCCAGAAGGAGGTTATACCACCGTCTAACAAATATTATTTATTCTTGTTACATGTACTCTGTTAGCTTTTGTCTTGCAGGGGGTTCTCAGGCTAGCTCTGTTTATGACCTTGAACTTCCTGCCTCTTCTCTCCAAGGGCTAGGATAATAGTTGTTGGCTGCTACACTCACTTCTCTCCGGCCCTGCTAAAGAGCAGATATTTAGACATTGTAGCAAATGTGTCATCTCTCAGAGCTGTCACTCTGCTGTCTGGAGATACCTACTCCTGTATTTCTCTGATTCTTTGTGGTTGTTTTAGTTAAGGTTTCATTGCTGTGGGGAGACACCATGGCCAAGGCAACTCTTAGAAGGGACAGCCTTTAATTGGGGCTGGCTTACAGGTTCAGAGGTTCAGTCCAGTATCATCATAGCAGGAAGCATGGCAGCGCCAGGCAGGCATGGTCCTGGAAAAGCCAAAAGCTCTACATCTTGATCAGTCAGGAGAGGCCTGGGACTTCCTCAGGAGGAGGCTCTCTGCCATACTAGATGAAGCTTGAACATAGGCCCTCAGAGCCCACACCCAGGGTGATGAATTTCCTTCAACAAGGCCACACCTCCAAATAGCGCCACTTCCCATGAGCCAAGCATATGCAAACTACTACATTGATATATATGATTGATATATATGAATCAGCAATCGGCTCATATGGTCTCTGTCTTGACTGTTAGATACCAAGATCAATACCTTAGTCTCGCTAAAGAGCAGTTAGAAATATTTGATTCTGTAATTACTGTAGTGTAGACTAGGGTGCCATGTGAACTGTTATCTCAGACGGAGGAGAGGGCAGGCTGGAACTGAGAGGGTAGGTTTGATGTCCCATGCTTCTCCATTTCTTGTTGTTCATAAGATGTTCTAAACATAGACTCTTTCCTGCTGTCAAATAAGGAAGTCCTGTTTATTCTTGGTTATAAGTCATTGGTAAAGGTTTTGAAAGGATTGCAAATGACTGACTGGCCATTTCTCTCAGTTAAGGTACAACTGGAGCTTTGTTTAGCTTCTAGGTCGCTCTGTAAATTATATCTAGAATGTGTGTCAGCTTGTATGAGGTTGTTTTTTTAAAAGGAGCAGTTAGCAAATGATCATGTTCTTCTAGGGTTTAATAAGTCATCTGAAAAATGGACAATATGATTTGGCTAATTTGACTTATATAACTGAGGAGATTAAATTATTGAAGACTAATACACCTGGAATCCCAGCACTTGGGAGGCAGAGAGAGGCAGGCGGATTTCTGAGTTCGAGGCCAGCCTGGTCTACAGAGTAAGTTTCAGGACAGCCAGGGCTACACAGAGAAACCCTGACTCAAAAAACCTGGAAAAACCAAAAAAGACTAATAAAACTGATTATTGCAGCAGAGGTACAGATATCTCCTACAGATTTCATTATTAAAAGCTAAAAATAAAATATAGTCACCCATCCTAAATCAGAGGAGACATGATAAACAGCTTTGTGTTTGTCTTTTATGTCACCTTTTTTCTTCTTCTCTCTTTCATTTCAGGGAACCAGTCCGAAAAAGAGTGCTGGAAAAGCGAGGGGAAGACTTTAAAAAGGAAGGGAAAATATACAGACTGAGGACTCAAGATGATGGCGAGGACGAGAACAACACCTGGAATGGAAACTCCACGCAGCAGATGTAGTGTAGCAAGCGGTGTACCGTCACCACCGTTTCCTTAGGACTCCACTCAACTAGACTGCTGCTGGAGAAGTGGGTCTGCTTTATGTTTCAGACCATGTATAGTCTTTATTTTCTGCTAAGAGGTTTTGAGTTAAGTTGTTTAACCTGAAAAAGTCAGAACATGAGGTAGCTGGATGCTAGGTCCTTGTATAGGCTAACCAGCTGCTCAGCCTAAAAGGATCCCAAGGCTGCCCTGCCACCGCCAGTTCCACTCAGACTCCACAGCCCTCGAGCCCAATGTTTCATTTAGGATACTTTTTGCTGCAAGATTCTCAAGCCACACACAGTAATTAATACGTCACTGAGTAGTCTGAGCCCCGAGCACGACAGCGAGCTAATCAGGTGATAACTGATGTTTAGCGTTTCTCTTTGCACTCATCAGCCTCAAAAAAAAAAATCTTGTAGTTTTTGATCTTACTTAAATATTAAATAAAAACAGTTTTCAAAAAACTAGAATGATCTTATTTTTGCTGTAAGCATCTTTTTGTTGTACAGGGCTGTATCGAAGTCACTTTTGCCTGACTTTTCCTCCCAGTGCTGTCCTGAAGATGTCAGCAAAATAACTGACTACGTTTATTTAAAAATAAAATGTAGAGACTCTGTATCCTACGTTACTGATGTATTTGTCTTAAAATCTGTTCTCCTCAATGCAGACAGAAGAGAACGGCCAGTCTGTAGCTTAGCTTGCCCGCTCATATTTGTACTGGACTCTCACATCAGCAGTCACACTTCCAAAGGCCAGTGGGTAGGACTAGGGAGAGAGCAGACACTTCGCCCCATTAGTCCTAAGTTTGGAAGACATTCTCAGACTTAATACTTCCACCGCAAGTAGTGGTGTTTGAAACGTGGGATATGTTTTGCTGCTGTTCTGTTCTTAGAATGGAAAGTCATCTTGACCATTTGTCAGAGAATTTGGCTTGTGATACAGGAGGAAGAGCTCTCCTCCCCTGTGGAGTAGTAAGTGTGTACGCTGGTAGTGATGGCAGGAAGCAGTGTGGCAGCTGAAGTGCTGGAGGAGCAGAGCCTTTGTGAAAACATGCCCAGGAACTTTAAATGTTTCCTATTGTCACACACTAGCTTTTTCTAAATAATGATCCTCATTGCAGACATTTAGCTATGAATAGGTCTAATATTAGTTAACTTAAAAATTGGGAACAACTAAATGCCTTCTGTGGATGTAATTTCTGTTGAGAAATGGTATATACGAATCCATACTTGCCATGTTTACTGAATGCCTTCCATGTTGGCAGAAGGAAGGCAGGAGGCACAGCTGCAGGCACAGGGTGAGTTCAGCTGTGTAAATAAACTGTGTGGAGGACAGTGCACTTGTGTGTGTAAGGGAACAACACGCTGATGATGGATGTCCTTGGAGTTCTCTTGCACTCTTAAATTCTTGCACTCTTCTGCATTGACCACATTAGTTACACTAGTTAAAGAGAAGTTTTTGCCAAGCATGGTGGCTCACACTTAAAATCCCAGCACCTGGGAATCAGATGCAGGAGTTTAAGAGCCAGTCTTGTCTGCATAGCAAGTTCAGGCCAGCCGGAGCTACAAGGTAAAAAGTAAGGACAAAAATGCAAGTTTTAAAAAACTTTCTAGTAACCATTTCATCTAAGATCCAGTCATCTAAACAGGCAGCGAGCTGGGTGAGGCATCTCATCCCTGTATCCAGGTACTTGGGAGGTAGAGCAGGGGAATCAAAAGTTCAAGATTATCCTCAGGTACAGGTTCAAATCCAGCCTAGGCTGAATGAGATCTGTCTCTGCAATAACGAGGCAATATATGACTTTTAAAAAATACTTGTCAAATGGTATGAATCCTGGAGAAACATTAAGTACCTCAAGTCAGTTTGTCTTGAAAAATCAAATACAAGTCTTAAAATGTCCATAGTTCATGTGTAAGAGGATTCCTCTTCAATATGATCTCTTAAAAAGTACACATGGTTGAAAAAGCTCCAAAATATAAGAAAATGGTGTCTCTGTCCTAGCATCTTACCCCAATACCATTACCCAGAGGTAATCTCTAGTAATAATTTCTAATGTAATTTTCAGAAAAATTTTATGCATATAAGCAAATATGTAAAATTTATTTTTAAATAAATGGGATCCTATTGTATGTAGTACCCGGCATTTGCTCTTTCCTTGGTCAAGTCTCAAAGACCTTGGCCTGCCCACACAGCTAGCTGTCTCATTCTTACTTCCGTATCAGTTCGGTGGACATAAGGACCCAACTGATCGGTTATATTCTGTGGTTTTTCAAAATTATCCGGTTAGCCCAGGTGTGGTGGCACAAGCGTTTGATCCCAGCATTCTACAGGCAGAGGTAATAGGATCTCTGTTTGAGGTTAGCCTGGTCTACATAGTTCCAGGCTGACTCAAACTACACAGTGAGACCTTATCTCAAAAACAAAACAAAATTGCTTGTTTGGTTTTTCTGTTGCCGAGATGAGCATCCTAGAGGGGAGAGTTATTCTGACTGAAAGTGGACATGCTTTGTTAACCTTAGAGGATATCTGTGGTTTGGATCATGGAAGATGCCAGATCAGCTCTTTGAAAAGTTGCATGAATTGGCATACTCCTCATCAGGGTGTGAGATGCGCGCGCCGGGCCCCCCACCCCCACCCCGTGCTATCTGCCATCCTCCCTCTCTGTCCACATTGTAGATGTGCTTGTGTGAGTGAACATGAACTTTGGGTTGGTGTTGATTTGATTTTTTGTTGTTGTTTTGTTCTGTTGTATTGAGACAAGCTCTCACCACAGACTCAATGTATAATCCATGCTGTCTGTGAACTCACAGGGTTCCTGTCTGTCTCCTGAGTGCTGGGTTAAAGGCTTGCCTACAACTGAGACAGCGGTCAATATTCCCAGTCAAGCCGACTGACTTTGAAACTGTCTTCCAGTTTGACTTTTGTATTTTTCCTACTGATTTGTAAAAACTCTGTGCATATAAGAAAATCAACTCTACTAACATATGCTGTGACTATTTTGTCCTTTAATCTTTTTATTTGTAAAGATTGCTTTTATTATGTGTATGTTGGTGGGTGCACACAAAAACAGGAAGAGCATTAGAACCCCTGGAGCTGAGGTTACAGGCTGGGAACTGAACTAAAGTCAGGTCCTGCAAGAGTGATGAAACATTAAGTACTCGGCCATTTTTCCAGCCTCCTAAAAATTGTTTTTCATTATAGTTAGGGAGAAAGGGCGGGAGGGGAGGAGGGAGGTGGGGAGCAGGAATGAGCATGGAGGTCAGAGGACAATTTGTGGAGATCACTTCCTCCACTATATGTGTCCTGGCCACAAATTCAGGTTGTCAGGGTTGAGAGCCACCGAGCAGGCTCAAGAGCCCTCTTTATTTTGTTTTTAACGTGGGCAGAGTTATTAGTGTGTTTCTTTTTAGCCTCTGGGTTTTGAGTCCCTAGGTTTCTAGGGAAAGAGTCACAGTCATCGTTCCCATTTCAAATCCTAACTTTTTATATCCTAACATTTTTATTTGAGGGAGGGGCGATTGAAATGGTTTTTTTCTGGGTAGCCTCATGTGTCCTGGAAATCTAGACCTATATTTAAACTCTAATACAGTTTACTTTTTTTAAAAAAAATGTTTTTACTTCATGTGTATGAATATTTTGCTTGAATGTATGCGAACATAGTATTTGCTACCTGATGCTTGCAGAGGCCAGCAGAGGTGTCCCTTGGAACTGGCATTAGGGGTAGCTGTAGGCCATTCGTTATTGGTGCTAGGGCCTGAACCTGGAAACTCTGCAAGACTAGCCACGTTCTTAGCTGCCGAGCCATCTCTCTAGCTCCAGTTGATAGCACTTGGTCATCTCAGATTTAGAAGCACCCACATTTGACCTATGGTAGTACATGTCTATAACCACTGAAGTCTCAAGCAGAGGCTAAAGGATAACCCCAAGTTCTAGGTTACCTTGATCTACATGGAGTTCTAGTGTCAGCCATGGGTAAAAAGTTATGCCCCTTTCAAAAGATTCAAATCCCAAACCATTTGGCAGCCTGTTCTATCAGCAGGAAAAAAATGTGTGTTCACCAAAGTCCCTGACTGCCAAGCTAGTCGCAGAACCTTTGGATAAGGACTATTTTTTAGAAGATAGTGTCTATGTATAGGTGTTTTACCTGTATGTATCACATGCACACAGTGCCACAGAAGCCACAAGAGGGCATTGGATCCCCAGAACTGTAGTTCTAGACAGTTATTAGCTGCTGTATGGATGCTGAGAATCAAACCCAAGTCCTCTTGGTTTGTGCTCTTAACTGCTGAGCCATGCCTTCAGCTCCCTGAATAGAAATTTCTATGGATATACTTTAGGTTAGGAATGCTTATAAAAAACAAACTTCAAACAGAATCACTCTTACTTGTTTTTAAATTTTTAATATTTTATATGCATGGGTATTTTCCCAACATGTATGTCCCTGTATCACATACATGCCTTGTTTCCAAGGAAGCCAGAAGAGGGCATTGGATCCCCTGGAACTGGAGTTAGCAACGGTTATGAGCTGCCATGTTGGGACTGGGAATGAAAACTCAGGTACTCTAGGAGAGTAGCAGTTGCTCTTAATGGCTGAACCATCTCTCTAGCCATGTAATAATCTTTTTAAATTAGCCAAAAACTGTGGGGTAAGGGGCTAGGAATTGGACCTTTGAATCTGATAAGCAAGTGTTTTGCCATGGTGCTATGCCCCTGGCTCTACTGCCCCGTCTTCCCCTGGCAGGATCTCCTGATGTGTGATCCAAGCTGGCCTCAAACTGGAAAGCCTCCTGCCTCTACCTCCTGAGTGCTAGGATTACAGACAGGCACGTAATATCATGGCAGTAGGCTTAGATTTTTTAAGAACCTTTTTTTTTAAAGATTTATATGTAAGTACACTGTCACTGTCTTCAGACACCCCAGAAGAAGGCATCAGATCCCATTACAGATGGTTGTGAGCCACCATGTGGTTGCTAGGAATTGAACTCAGGACCTCTGGAAAAGTAGTCAGTGCTCGTAAATGGCTGAGCCATCTCTCCAGTCCTTAAAATCTACTTTTGATATGAGTTCACAAATCCTACCCCACGCCAACCCAATTCCCAAACCCCGTTTCTAGCCCACAGCCAAAGGTAGGGGAGAAAAGATGGTAAATAGGACAAGGGAATATTGACCTGTTTAGAAGTAGTTCCTTGGGGCATTTCCAATCTCTGTCAGGATACCAAACACAAATCAGCAGCGGTGGCACGATCTAACAGGAACCGCCAGGCCTCCACCAAATTGGCACAAGTTAGCAGGAGCAACCAGAACCAGCTGGGATGCCAGTTCTCTGCCCTGCCTCCCTCAAGGAAGCAGTGAAGACCGAGTCTCGAGACCAAGGAGGCATTGCAAGGCTAGCTGTGCCGGCCTGCCATCACTGAGGAATCCTGTTTATACTCTCTCCAAAATGTCCTCCCACAGGTCTTGCCTCAGCAAAATACCATGTGAGTCAGTTTCACAGGACATATCCAGAAACTTCCAGTTCACACGGATAGATTGCTTTTCATTTTTATTTAATTCGTTATTAGTTGGCATGGGGTTTCTTTAGCCCTGACTATCCTAGAGGTTGCTATTTAGACCAAGCTGGCTTCAAACTCACAGAGATCCTCCTGCCTCTGCCTCCCAAGTACTAGGATTGAAGGGTGTGTGTGTGTGTGTGTGTGTGTGTGTGTGTGTCACCATACCTGGCTTGCTTTTTATTTTAAAAATAATAACCTGGCTGGGCTGTGGTGGTGCACGTCTTTAATCCCAGCACTTGGGATGCAGAGGCAGGTGGATTTCTGAGTTCGAGCCAGCCTATACAGAGAAACCCTGTCTCGAAAAACAAAAAAAAACAAAAAAAAAAAACAAAAACAAAAAAAAAAAACAACAACAACAAAAAAAAAAGTTCATGAGAGAACAATTTCCTAGCTATCTAAAAATGGTCTGGAACAAATGAGATTTCAAGTGTTCTCCATGGTGATGGTTCCTTTGTGTGTACAAGACAGTTGCTGAAGGCCAAACCGTATCTCTGTCCTCTCCCATTGGTGTCAAGGTGCGTTGTGTAAATGGATGATAAACAGAGGAGCCACTGTATGTCTCCAAAACGTTCTGGCCAAAGACAGGCAAAGTCATCCGCCCCAAGAGACTCAGAGCAGAGAGAAACGAAGCTCCAGGTAATATAGCTCTTGTAAGGCGGAAGTGGGGAGGCGGTCAGGACTGTGGTACTGAGCTTAGAGAAGGTGGTCCTTTCAGAAAGGCCTCCCAGGCTGAGGAAAGCGAAGAAGGGAGTACGGGGTGGTCAGGGACCCGCCTGTATGCAACATGACACACCACAGACAGAAGAGGAAGGGATGCGAGCTCCACAGGCCAGGCTCGAGTCACTCGGGCCTTCAGGCTGCAGCTCGGGGCCTGCCGTCCATCATGTGATTTCAGGAGAGCAGGGAGGTGGCAAGGGAGACAGAGCAAAGGCCCCAGGGAACATAAGCCGGCAGCCCTGGTCTGGATTTGGAAATGCTTCTCGTAGCTTCATGCAATCCCCTCGCACCCACTTGTCAAGAGCAGCCACAGCAGGACACAATACAGGTCTCTATTTTCCATTTTATTCTTCATAGGTTTATGGAAAGAACTGAAAGGGGAAAGAGCTGGTTCTTCCTAAAGGAAGTCGGTGCCCTGAGTCTACCCTCAGACACTGAAATGAGTGTCATGAGGCAGCTCAGCCTCCAGGTTTCCCCAGGGGCACCTTGCAGGCTTCTCAGAGGCTGCAGGAAAATTCCCATTGAGAAGCTTCAAGATGGAAATTACCTCCAACAGTGCTCGTAAAGCCACGAGGAAGCTCAGTGCAGGCCGGAGTCCCGTGCTAGCATGCCTGCTTAAAGAAACCAGGCCACTCTGCGACTTGGGGCGGTGATGACTCGTCAGAAGGAGGAGATTGGGCTCAGGCTGTGCTGGCTGGGCTGTGTGTCCCCTTGCTTGGGGCGCTTGCAGTATTTGTACAGCAGAAAGGCCAGGCCGCAGGCTGCCAGCAGCAGAAGGGCAAAGAGCACATACAGCGCCGTCTGTGCCTCCGCCGCGCCCAGCATCAGCCCCAGGAAGGGCACCTCTGACCTCACAGGGCTGGCAGTGGGCCCAGCATCTAGGGAAAGACAGTGGGGGCTCAGGCTCGGCACTGCAGACACCAGGCTGCTCTGAACAGTCCTGCTGATTCCTGCAGTCCAGACGCTGCAGAGTGCACACCGCAGACATACACAGGACAAGCAAGCTCGTGGCCGTGGTGTTGGCATGGGTCCCCTTCGCTGCTGTGGTGGTGTTTTTATAATTTTTTAATTTGTTTGTTTAACGTGTACATGCATACCATGATGTGTAGGGTTGGAAGACGGCCTTCAGGAATGCTATCCTGGGTTCCTGGTATTGAACTCATGCCATAGTGCTTTGACCTGCACCACACAACCACACACTCCACTCGTTTTCCCGCTGGGACTGGCCTCTAGCTAGGTAGGAGGCTGGAGATGACTTGAAACTACAGACTCTCCCCCTCCCCTCCCACTCCCTGCGTGCTAGGACCATAGCGCTGTGCTGCGTTGGTTTGGTGCTGGGCATTGAGCACCCTCACCTTGTGCACGCGAGGTGAGCTCTGCACCAGCGGAGCCCCAGCCCAGCCCTGTTTTAAGCATCACTTTGGGCAGCTGAAGTACAGCCCGAATTGGATACTGGTCCTGTATTTTCATAGTCATTTGTATTTTTTCATCACCTAGGGAGTCCTAGCCCCGGTGCTTCTGCAGTCCTTTAACCTGACTGAGTAACTGGAAGCATCTGCTCCCCAGGAAGAGGCCACAGTGAGTTAGGGGTAGGGCCAGAAGAATCTAGATCCGCTTAGGCCTGCAGCAGGGCCCCAGTCTCTACGGCAGCAGGAGCTCTGAGTCCTGCAGCAGCCCAAGGGCGCCTGAGCACCTGCTGCTGAGGGAGGGGTCAAAATGTGGGTGAACATCCCAGCTGGGAGGTGGGCGGGAAGAACGGGCCCCCTCTTGCCCTTCCCCTCTGGTTGGGCCCTCCCAGAGCCGACTCACCTTCTGGTTGTTGGAGACAAGGGTGAGGGCCTTGTGCAGGGTCAGGGAAGCCATTGCAGCGGACTATGGTGGCATAGAGCTTGGCCGATGCCTTAGGGATCCTTGGCAAAGAAGGGTCAGAGCGGTTCACAAAGTGCACCCCAAACCTCTCCGAGAAGCCTGTGGCCCATTCAAAGTTGTCCATGACGCTCCATACTGTGTACCCTCGAAGGTCCACCTTATCCTGTACAGCTGCTCAAACAAAGGCCTGCTGTGAGTGTGGGCCTGGGGGCCAGGCCTCCTGAAGCCAGGCTCCTGGCTGTCGCACTGTCCTAATAGTAGAGCGTGAGTTCAACCCTGAGACCCCATCCTGTGTCTCAGCAGGTCCTCTGTAGTGGATATGCAGGGCCGTCAGTATCTTTCTAGAAGGCTCCTTTCTCAGTGGAACTTAGGTAGCCTGAGATAACCCCACTGCTTTCCTCTGTAGCTCAGGAGATTGATGTGAATCAGGACCCTGAAGTACTCCCCATGAAGAGGTGGGAGCGTTCAGAAGCAGAGGGTCCAAGCTGTGGTAAGACCTCCGGCCATTTCCTTGGCTGTCGTAGAGCCCAGGGTCTACATACATCACACACAAAGTATGTGTTGATGTGAGTGCTGTGTGTGGGTGTATGTAGAGCCTAGAGATGATCCTCGGGTGTTTTTGGAATTGAATTCAGGTCTTATGGTTGTACAGTGATCACTTTACCAACTGAGCTGTCTTCCCAGTCCTACTGCCTGAGAAACCAGAAGTCCAGACTGTTCTTGGCCTGCTGCAGAGCAGTAGTATGCAGAGATGCCAAGAAGCAAGAAAACCTGAGGGTTTCGGAGCACTCAAGTCAGACAATAAGGTCTAGCCGGTTCAGGCAACTGGTTTTACCTGCATGTAAATCTAGCAAGGAAAAAGACCTTAGATTCTAGCTTCAGGCAAATGCTTAACCTCAGGAGCAAAGGGCTTTGGGGTGCCGGAGTATCCTCCTCCGGACACCGTGGTACTCCAGCAGTGCGAGCGAAAGCTCCTACCTTTGAGGGCTTCATTAATGTAGCTGCGGAGATAGTACATCCTGTCGGTGTCATTGAGCTCCAGGTCCCCTCGTCTGGACACTCCATTCTCCGTGACATAAATCGGAGGGTTGTTGTACTCCTCCTTCAGCCAGTTCAAGATCCTCCGGAAGCCGAAGGGCGTTGTCTTCAGCCAGAAGGAGCCGGAGTCTGGCCACGAGCGGTCTGTGATGGAAGCAACTCCCCTGCAAGTGGACAGGGGAAGAGCAGCTCTCCTTTAGAAGCCCAGGGCTTGCTGGTGGAACCCATCCTCCCACAGAACACACTTCACAGCAGCGTGACAGCTCCGCATGTCCTGCCTGCATCTGAGATACAAGCACGACCTTCAGAGAGTCGGTCCTCAAGTCACCTGTCAGATAACGGCCTCCATTTGGGAGGTCCTCATCTGTGCAGTGGCAGGCAGCAGACAAGTGAGGACTATCTCAAACGTCCACATCCTTGACCCTTCTAAAACTATGAAAAGGAAAGGGGACCGGCTCACGGCAGAGGGATGCCTGCTGGGGGAGGCCAGGAGCATCTGCCGACCCCTATGTCTGCACAGAGGAGGCCTTGTCCAGCCCCGCGTTCTTTGCAGCACTTGATCCCACGCGGCTGAGCTGAATCTCACCCTCTGGAGGAGGGTTCTGGGGAAAGTCTCAGAATTTCGAGACAGCAGGGGAGCACGCAGAGGCCGGGGATGTGAGGCTCGTTTGTGAAGAAAGAACAGAAAACTGCTTGGTGGGAAAAGAGATGGGAAGGAAGGGCTGGAGAGGCATCTCTGTAAAGTGCCTGCCTTGTAAGCAGGAGTCCGGGTTAAAATAGGGAAGGGTGTGGCAGGGCCCATTTATATTCCTGTGCTGGGGAGGCTCGCAGAGAAAGCCCTGCCGTGCGTGAACACGCACGCACACGAAACCTACAATAACTTTTGCTGTTAGAAAGAAATTGCAGCCGGGCGGTGGTGGCGCACACCTGTAATCCCAGCACTCTGGGAGGCAGAGGCAGGCAGATTTCTAAGTTCGAGGCCAGCCTGGTCTACAGAGTGAGTTCCAGGACAGCCAGGGCTACACAGAGAAACCCTGTCTCAAAAAACCAAATCCTAAAAAAAAAAAAAAAAAAAAAAAAAAAAAGGAAAGAAAGAAATTGCAACTAAGAGGATAACAATTATAAATAATTACTAATAACAATAACATCTTTCTCTCTCTCTTTTTCTTGGTCTCTTTTTCTTAGTTTTTCAAGACAGGCTTTCTCTGTGTAGCCCTGACTGTCCTGGAACTCTATAGACCAGGCTGTCCTCAAACTCACAGAAATCCCCCTGCCTCGGCCTCCCAAGTGCTGGGATTAACGATGTGCAGCACTATGGTTGGGCTCATGCAAGAATTTCTCGTTCTTGTTTCCCAGTGTTTGCTAGGTGAGCATGTGTTATTTGTATAGTTCACAGTGAACACCTGGCCTCTGCATTGAAGAACGCAGCCAAGGCCATCTGACAGGGAAGGCGGCAGGGAGTGGCAGCGCCGCGTGGCTAGTGCTGGCTGGCGGCAGCAAGCCCAGCCTGGTGTACGGACCCTGAGATGGCTTCTGAGGCGAAGCTGGGCACAGAACCCTGTCTGCCTCGCACGCCCTGCTGACACCCCCCCACCCCCGTACCTGTCTGCGTCAAAGGAAGAGATGGCGGTGTTGTAGTTGAAGTTGTAGGCGAGGACCGTGGTGTAGTGGTTGAACCCAAAAAAGTCAAAGGTGCCCTGGATCCTCACCTTCTCACTCTCTGTAAATTCGGGGAGCCTAGAAGGAGGGAGCCATGGGGGGAAGAAACTTCAGGAAGAATCCCACTCTGAGGAGAGTATCTGGAGAGAGGGGAGCACTCAGAGCTCCAGCGCTGGCTATGAGTAAAGCAGCTGCCGGAGAGGCGCCCTTCTGTGTGCTGCTCCCCTGTCCTCTGAGCGCCACTCTGCCCATGGCCTCACTGTCCTGTGTAAGCTCCCGGCAGGCCCCCTGGCCCCTGACCTCTGACCCCTGGCCCCTAACCCCTGACCCCTGGCCTCTGGTCCCTGACCCCTGACCCACTTCCTCCACACATTCCAATTTTTACTGTTCATGATAGATTTGGAAAGCGCAAGCGCACCTCAGGTAATTATTTACCTTAGATGATTCCTCTATGCTCTTAAACAGTCGTGTGTGTGTGTGTGTGTGTGTGTGTGTGTGTGTGTGTGTGTGTGTGTGCCCAGTTTGCCCTAGGTTAGCCCCTGCGCTTTCCCGGCCTAGCGCTGAGAACTCAGTTGGCTGTGCGGACTTCTCTACGTCCATTCCTCCACTGGCCTTGTGTTCTCCACCCTTGCTTCTGTCTATGGAGTCCTCAATGCTCCTCGGCCCGCCCTCGAGGCCAAGGCCGTGCCCAGGTCCAGCCTCAGCTCTGTGCTGCATGCACTGTCTGCGCCCCAGCCTGAGACACAGCGACTTCTGCTCCCCCAAGTCCTTGTGCTGTGAAGGCTCCAGCTCCCCCTGCAGCTCCGAGCCCCACCTCTGCCTGCCTTAGCTGTAAAGCCCCCAGGTTTCCCCGGAGCTTTTGTTTCTCCTGAAGAGACTGAGGAACAGGATTCCTAGGCCTCTCATCTCATGGCCCGGCTGACAGGCTCGGTTCTGACCCAAGTGCACAGCAGCTGCTGGGCAACGGTGAGGAGGAACAAAACGCCCACTCCAGGCTGGCACCGAGCTCACCCTGCAGGCCAGGAGTGAGCCACACAGTAGAACTGGAAGCTGAGACAGCCGGGTGGGAGCGGGCGGCTGGGCAAGGCTCAGAGGCTGTTAGCCACAGACTCGCAGATGTGCTGAGTCCCCCCACGGCCACGCGAGCTAGTGGAGAGCTGGGGACCTCTGTCCCGCTGGCCACCTTCCCTGCTTCCCCACACGCCGCGCTCCCGGGTGGAGCACGGTCGCCCTGCCTCCGCCCCGCCGCTCATCCTCAGCAGTCAGGGACGCCACGGCTGGCAGCTGCCCCATGGAAGGGTGGAGCCGGGAAGAAGGGCCGAGGCGTTCCGAGCCGAGCCACCGCCATCTGCTGGTGGCGCAGAAGGACGAGTCCCCAGACAGTGGCCTCTCACAGGGCGGGAGACTGTCCTGGGAGCTCCGAGTGAGGCGGCTTAGAAGTGGGCACTCTTGGGACAGAGTCCGCGCTGCCCCAGAGAACGAGAGCAATCAGCCATCGTCCTTCCCATGTCAGGCGCCCATTAAAATTTGTTCTCATAAAAAATAATAAAAATAAAAATAACTTGTGTTCATGTAAAATGTTTTGGTTATGTTTCCCCTTCTCAGCTCCACCCAGCTCCTCCCCACCTCTCTACTCAACTCCAGCCAACTTTGTGGTTTTTCTCTCTCAACAAACAAACAAACAAACAACCACAAAAACACCCTACCCACAGATCAGCAACTCAACTCTCAGAAATGCGTCTTCCTATAGTAGTGGGAACTACAGAGACCAAGGGACAATGCAGGGGCGGGGAGCCCTCCGGGCCGAAGTCCCAGAGGCCTCCATCCAGCCCCTCCCTCCCTCCCTTCAAGGGTCTATGCGCTGACCAAGAGGGAGAAGGGAGGAGCCCGAGGTAATGGCCAACAAGGCTGAGCTGAGTGGCACAGCTGTCTGGAGCTGTGGGCATGGCGTCCTCCCTGGCACTGCCACCCACGCCACCCTCCGACTGCGGACCCTGCGGACCTGGACTCGTTGAGGCCTGCCGCCAGGCTTCTGTCACGGACCCGTGTCTTCATCACCTCCGGGTAATCTCCGTTTTTGAAGATGGGGTGTGCAAACCAGCCCCCCATAAACTGTGGGGAGAAGGGGAGTGGTAAGTCTGTGTCGAGGCTGACGTGGGAGAAAGGTCTCTCGCCCTTCGCAGGCACTGGCAGTCCTAGCAGAGGCTGGACCACGAGGGTCTAATCTCCCTCCTGCCGGGGGTCCTCCACTGAACACAGTATCCCATGTGGGCATCTATTCACTAGAGAATTGACTTCCAGGGGCTGCAGAGATGGCTCAGCGGGTAAGAGCACCGACTGCTCTTCTGAAGGCCGATTCAAATCCCAGCAACCACACGGTAGCTCACAACCATCTGTAGTGGGGTCCCATGCCCCCTTCTGGTGTCTGAAGACAGCTACAGTGTACTCATATAAATAAAATAAACAAATAAATAACCTTTTTTTAAAAAGAAAAGTTAAGCATTTCTCCTCAAGCTCAAAAAAAATCAAGTAAGAGCAAAACTGAGTCTAGATCCAAAACCACTGAGTCTTAGTGTCCATCTATTTCTGTTAAACCACACTGGGAGGGAAGATGGTCAGGAAGAGACGGAGCACAGACCTGTACGTATCGCCTGGCTGCCTCCACGTCCTCCTGGTTGGAAGGATCCCTGGGCTCGGCCCAGTCGCTGCTGATGGTGATGGAGATCTGGCCTCCCTGGCTGGGGCGGTATGTGCCATTGTAGAGATGCCAAGCCTCAGCATGGGCCTTGATCAGGTTGTGCCCAGCAATGTACGGGGCCGTGCCTGGCCTGGAAGAGATCCCTGGAAACACACAAGGATGTCAGCAGAAAGCATCTCCCTCTGCGTGCGGGAGGAAGGACTTGGCTGACACGAGGAAGACTGGGATTCCAATCCCCCTACTGAACAGCAGAGAGCAGTCAGCCTTGTGTCTTTGTCGGGAGAACCAGCAGCAGAGTGCTTGTGGGAAGGGGGTTGTATGTGGGCAGTAGCCAGCAGCACCGTGGCCGGGAGGAGGACGTGGCCCCTGTTGGTTTCTGTCCCCTTCCGCAGTGGGATGTCTGCCATGGTGTCTGCTCAGAAGCTGAGGTGCTTGAGCTCTGGAGGACCACCCTGAAGTCAGGACTGGAGGGAACATCCAATGGCCACAGTGACGCACTCCAGGAGGACAAGTGCTCAAATCAAAGTGCCAACTGAGAGCCTGGAAGACGTGTCTATCGGTAATTCAAGAAATCTCTCCCCACTCCACTGCAAGCTTAAAACCCAGAAAATGTGGAGAAACACGTGGGTGAGCACAGGTGTCAGGTGCCATTCACAGGAGACTGTCTGCTTCTCTGAGGCAGGGTCACTCGTGGCCCACACTAAGCTAGACTGAGTAAGCAGTGGCCCCAGGGAGCCTCCTGACATTGCCGTCTCAGGGTTGGGATGACAAATGTGTCTGTGTTGTTTGTGTGTGTGTGTGTGTGTGTGTGTGTGTTTATTTGTTTGCATGGGATCTGGGGAGAGAATCCCAGCCCCAGATTTCCATGGCGAGCACTTGGCCACCTGACCCATCTTCCCGGCCTAGGAGGCAGGGTTTCCAGCACGCGAACACCGCCTGGCCATGACTCTCTTGCCACCTGGAGTTCGGGTCTTCAAGGTGCTGAGAACATTATGGTCCCAAGAGCTGGGGAGCCGGACCTCGGCCTTACCCGGAGCAGACACCCCGCTGCCATAGCCGTGGGCAGCGATGACGAAGGGCTCATTCAGTGTGATCCAGAACTTGACTTTGTCTCCCAGCCTCCGGAAGAGCACATCTGCATACTCCTTAAAGCGCTGCACAATCGTCTCGTTCTCCCAGCCCCCGACGTCCTGCAGCGCCTGGGGCAGGTCCCAGTGATACATGGTCACCTATGAGGAGTCAGATGGGGTGCCATCAGACGTTTCTCCAGGAAGCTGGTGACGTGAGACATACAAGCACAGCGCAGGGACACTGACTGGGAGAGGCTCAGGAGCGTGGAACTATCTCCACGCCTGGGGAGAAAAGGGGTCATTCTCTAATTCTGTACCGTGTGAATTTATGGACAATTCAAAACCAAAGCTGAAAAATCATTTTGGTGTGGGGACAGGGCTCAGCAGGCACAGGTGCCGCCACCAAACCCGATGACAGGAGCTCAAGCTTCAGAATCCACACGGTGAAAGGACAGACGTCACGCCTACAAAGCTGTCCTGATTCACACACACACACACACACACACATCTTTGGGGGGCTGGGAAGTACTTGCTTGAAATGTATGAAGCCCTGGGCTCCATCCCAGCACCACATACATGGCATGGCAGCGCACACCTGTAAGCTAGCTTAGCTCGGATGAGGTGCGTGCAGACAGATCAGAAGTTCAAGGACATCTTCAGGTACTTAAGGCCTGCTGGGATACTTTGTCTCAAACATAAGTAAATAAGTAAGACCCTGTCTGACAAATAAATAAACAGCTATGAGAAGCAGCACCTTAGAATAGATCTATTAAATAAAGGAAATAAGCACTCACCTGTGGCGTGATGCCCACAGCCAGCAGCGCATCTATGAAGCGAACGTAGTAGTTGAGGCCTGCCTCGTTGATGAACTTGGTGGTTCCGTCGGGGAGGATCCTAGGCCAGGAGATGGAGAAGCGGTAGTGGGACACACCCAGGTTCTGAAGGGCCACCACATCCTCAGCAATCTTATGGTAACTGTCACATGCCACATCTCCATTGTCGTCATTCTCAACCCTCAGGGAAGTGTGGGAAAATGTGTCCCAGATACTAAGTCCTTTGCCGTCTTCTCTCCACGCACCTTCAACCTGAAGATGACAAGAGGAGGTCTAATTCATCTGAACAAACACGGGTTCCCTAATGTCGCCTCGGGGGCCTCCTCTGCACACCCTGCCTCCGGTTACTAAAGCTGTACCACACCGCAGTCTGCTGCCTTCCCGTGTGACCATGCAGTGCAGGAGTGTAGGCATGTTCTCTGTCCCCCTCCCCCACCGTCTCTCTCTTGCCCTGTGTGTGTGTGTGTGTGTGTGTGTGTGTGTGTGTGTGTGTGTGTGTGTGTAAAAAAGAAAGACAGAGACAGGGAGAGTCTCATACAGCTGAGGCTGGCTTTAAACTATGTAACACAGGAACCAAGTATTCTACTGAGTCTGTTCTCCACGCTCCAGCAGCAACTCCAAGATTCTATATTTCGTTTTACGTTCCCAATTAATGCTGGCGGTGGGCTCTGACATATGGTATGTACTCACTAAAGATCTTGAGTGAACAATTTCACATCCTCTACCACCTCTAAAGACAGCCAAACAAAAAGCAAGGATCCTGGTGTGAAGACTTTGTAGTCCAGACACACACACACAGCTGTTTCTAGGCCTTCCTCCTCCCCTCTGACTCCCTTCCAATAAGCTCTGGAGAATGGCTGTCTGTGGTGGCCAGTGAGTACAGAGGTACCGCTTCTGTAATTTACTTTAAAACACTTCAGCAACTATGGTGTGACTGGTCACAGCTGAGGCGGTGCTGGCCTTCAATAATGCACATCCAACCCTGGCTGGGAGAGGGGTGGAGTGGAGCCAACAGGAACACCGTCATGGGGAATCATCTGTGTGGAGGTGAAGGAGACTGAAGCCAAAGGGAGTAGGTGAAGATGTAAGAAGCCACCACACACACACATACACACACACACACACACATACACATACACAAACATACACACATACACATACACAAACATACCCACATATACATATACACACATACACATATACACATACACACATACACACATACATACACATATACACATACACACATACACACATACACATATACACATACATACACATACATATACACACATACACACACATACACACATACACATATACACATACATACACATACATATACACATATACACATGCACACACACATACACACACATATACACACATACACATACACACATATACACATACATATACACATACACATATACACACATACACACACAAATATACATACACATATACAGACATGCACATACACACATACACACACATACACACACATAAACACACACATACACATATACACATACACACATACACACATATACATATACACATACACACATATACACATGCACATACATACACACATACACACATATACATATACACACATACACATACTCACATATACAGATGCACATACACACACATACACACACATACACATACACACATACACACATGTACACACACATACACACACATACACATATACACATACACACGTACACATACACACATACACATACACACACATACACACATACACACACGTACACACACATACACCCCTACACACACATATATACACACACATGCATACACACTACATACACACACACATACACACACACAGAACAGAGAGAGAGAGAGAGATCCTCACCAGGGAAAGGAGATACAAACATGGACAAGTGAAAGGGCTGGCATTAACCCTGTGGAGTCAGAGTTACTGGGCATGGGCCATGGCGTCACATACACACGTGTAGGGCCGCAGGAGGCGGCTAAGTGAGAAGCGGGTTGTCTGAAAGCAGGAGGCCCTGGCTCCCTACCCAGCGGTGCGCACACCAGGAGTGTTGGCGCATGCTAGTAAGCACAGCCCTTGGGAGCAGGAGCAGGAACAGGAGACGTTCAAGGTCATCCTTGGCTAGGAAGAGTTTGCCCCATATTAAACAAACAAACAAACGAACAAACAAATAAATGCAAAGTGGGAGGGTGGCAGGGAAGATACGTACAGATGTATGCGTGTGTGCGTGCGTGCGTGTGTGCGTGTGTGTGTGTGTGCGCGTGTGTGTGTGTGTGTGTGTGTGTGTGTTACATATACATACAGTTCTGATAACCCACAAGCTGGGACTCTCCAGGGGCAGAGTTTGCTGCTGTGAAAAACAGCTGGGCCTCACAGAGAGCTGGGGAAGGAAATGAGCCCATTGTGCAGAAAGGAGCAAGGGCTGGGCTAGCATGTGGCTTCACCAGTGGGGAACTGCCTGCCCTGCATGAATCCCTGGGCTATCCCAGCCCCAGCATCTCAGAAACCAGGCACCGGGTGCACACCTGTGACCCCAGCATTTGATGAGATGGACACGGAGGGCTCAAGAAGTCAAGAATTGCGGGTGCTCAGCAAACTGTATGAGACTCTGTCTCAAAAGAAAAAAAAGAAGGGGAGGGATAGTGATGATGATGGTGGTGGTGATGATGATGAAGAAGAAAAGGAAGGAAGGGGAGGGAGGAGAAAGAAGGAAGGAGGGAGTAAGGAAGTTACGGAGGGAGGGAGAAAAATTCTTTAATAAAACAAAACTGCTGACCAGACCCGCTGAGAAATCTTGCCACAGAGGACTGATACTGCTCGGCTGAATCATTACAGCCTCTGGAATCTCAGCCTTTGCCCTGGAGAGCCTTTAGTGTAAAGTGTTGGCCAGAGCACGGAACAGGATGAGACCCAGGGTCTCCTTGAGTTGAGCAAATAGGACAAATGAGAAAGTAGGTAATGTTTACCTAATAAACGTCAGTCTGTGGCAGAACTGCGTCTGGGGTGGGCTCGGGAGGCCGGCTAACCTGCGGCCGGGACAGCGAGACAAAGCCCAGATAAACTGGGCCTTCCGTGCACTGCTTTGTCTGTATTTTACCAGACTGCCCGATGCAGAGGTATACAGCAGGGGACACGGACCCACTGCGAGCTCATCAAGTGACTTGAGCATTGCTCTTCCGTGTGGTATTGGAGAGCAATCCCAGAGCCTCCCACATGGTGATGGTGAGCGTGCCCGCCCCGAGCCACACGCTCGCTGTTACCTTTCCTTTTCTCTGAGGAAAGATAATAGCATCATATTTTCTGCATGAACACAGTAGGAGTCTGATGTCAGACCATTAGGAAAAGGGCAGGGCCAGTTTGGAGCCAATTTAGGCGGGCTGCCTGCATGATGAGCGGGGCGAGGAGGTTGTCGATTGACGTGCCCTTTCCAGATCGTTCTGTCATGGCCCAACCTGCTCCGTTTGGCCTTCAAATATCCATCTCAGCATTTGGCCAGATCTATGGACACCTAGGAAATAAATATCTGGCCAATCTGAAAAGATGTTTCTGGTCTAAGGAAAGTAGGAGGAGTGGCCGTGAATGTGAGAGGCACTGTTCAGTGGCGGAACACCAGCGTCCATCTCTCTCAGCTTCCGACTGCAGGTGTGACCTGACCAGGAGCGCCCATCCTGTCCATCCCGCTCCTGCTGGGCTTCCTCATCAGGGCATCCCCAAACTGTGCACCTAAAATTAACCCCTTCCTGCCTGAAGCCGCTTTTGTCAGGTATTTTAACACATAGACGAGACAGGTAACAAGGCAGTCCCTACCCAAACCGATCTAACTGAATGTAGGGTGTGGAGCACCTGGATCCCTTGAGAACACACACTGGCCAGCGCAGGTCTGCCTCCCAGTGCTGCGCAGAAGCTTCGAGCCCAGCAGCAAAGCAGGAAACTGAGCTCAAGGCTCCAAAGTCCTCACCTGATACGAAGCAGAAGCTGCACTCCAGATGAAGCCCTGGGGAAACTCTCCATACAGGAACTCATCGTCCGTGGCCAGGGGCATGCCGTTGTTAGTAATGACCTCTGTGTAGTATCTGGCCGAGGCTCTTGCTGTTCGGGGTCTGTCCGCATGGTCAAAGTCGACGTGATACAATCCAAATTTCATGGTGTAGCCATGCAGCCACTCGAAGTTGTCCATCAGCGACCAGGCAGAGTACCCTCGAAGGTCCACACCATCCAGCCTGTAGGCTAGGAACACCCCACAGAGAGCAAGAAAGCTGCACACCTGTAGCCAGAGCCTGGCACAGCCCGGCCGTGTGCTGGCACTAGATGCCACACTGGCACTAGACGCCACACCGGGCTATGTCCCTAAACCATAGACGAGTGCACAGTCACCTGCTTCCCAAGAGAGCAACGTGTTACTTCGTCACTTTTCCTTTCTGCTAGCTTCGATGAGCGCACAGCAATTGCTAAGGTAAAGGGGTATACCACAGAGGTATGCCCCTCTTTAGATATTAGGCATACAAATGTGAATGTATTGATGTCATTTAACTTTTTTCTTGTTTTTTTTCTTTTTTTGATTTTCTTTTGGGGGTTGGAAACTAGGCAAGCAATTGACCAACTGGGCCACATCCCTAGCTCTGTAAGTGCAAACTTTACATTTTTATTTGTGTATTTATTTGTGTGTGTACGTTTGTGTATGTGTGTATATGTAAGTATGTGTATGTGTCTATGTATGCGTGTATATGTGAATGTATGAGTAAGTATATATGTGTATGTGTGTGTATGTTTGTGTATGTGTATGTAAGTATGTATGTTCATGTATGTGTATGTATGTATGTATGTGTATGTGTATGTGTATGCCTGAGTGGGTATGTAAGTGTGTGTCTGTGTGTGTGTGTGTGTGTGTGTGTGTAGGCCAGAAGACAACCTCAGGTGTCATCTCTTGGGTATCACCCTTTTTGTTTTCAGAGCCTCTTATTTGACCTGGGGTTCACCAAGTGGGCTAGGCTGGCTGGCCAGTGAGCCCCAATAATCTACCCCTCTCTGCTTCTGTACCCCATTCTCCAAAGAGAGACTTTCAAAGCACCTGCCAAAGCACTGACACTCATGATCTACAGAGGACTGGGAGAGGAGGCGGTTTAGGGAACAAACTGAACCTCCACGTACCTTTCAGAGCCTCGTTGATATAGGTTTTGTGGTAGAATATCCTTTCCGTGTCATCGAGCGCAGGGTTTTCCAGCCCCTGTCCATTCTCGGTGACGTAAATGGGAATGTCACCATACTCTTCCTTGATCCAGTTCAGCAGCCTCCTCATCGCCCAGGGCACGTCTGGGTGCATCGTGGAGACCAGTGATGAAGACTCCATGTCGCTGGCCTTTAACTCCATGTCATTATCATAGCTGGGTGGGTTCAGCCTGGAGGTGGCGTGCTGCACAAACACAGCAGTGTAGATGTTGATGCAGAAGACATCAGCCGTGCCTCTGATGTAATTCTTCTCCTCCTCTGTGAAGCTGGGCAGGCGGGAGCGGGCCAGGTGCTGCAGTTCACTCCTGTTCCCCACAGTCCATTTCATGACATCTGGATAGTCCCCGTTTTTAAAAATTGGGTGAGCAAACCAGCCCAGGGCAAACTGCAGCATCCGGTCAGCCGCTTCCACTTCCCGTTGGACCCCTGGGTCCTTGGGTTCCACCCAGTGAGTGTTGAGGCTCAGAGAGACGATCCCCTTCTGCTCCTGCCTGTACTTCTCAGCATACGTATGGTAGGCTCTAGCGTGTGCCTTAATGATTACATGGCTAACCTCGTACGGTAGCGAGCCCGACTCCTGCACATTTGGGGGAAATATCCCTGCACTGTAGCCTAACACCACCGGACACCAGGGCTCATTAAAGGTCATCCAGAACTTGACTCTGTCACCAAAGGTCTTAAAACAGAAGTCTGCATAGCTGTTGAACAATTCAATCAAAGAAGGGTTCTCCCAACCTCCAATATCCTGGAGGGCCTGAGGCAGGTCCCAGTGAAACAGAGTTACCATGGGGACGATGTTGCTCTCCAACAAGCTGTCAATCAGTCTGTTGTAATAAGCAACACCTTGTTGGTTGATGGAACTGTTTCTTCCCGTTGGGAAAATTCGAGACCAGGAGATGGAAAAGCGATAGGACTTGACCCTCAGTGCTCGAAGCATGTTTAGGTCTGCGTCCAGTTGATGATAGCTGTCACATGCTATGTCCCCTGTGGCATTGTCTTTCACACCGTTCCCTGGGGTGTGGGTGAAGTTATCCCAGATGCTGGGGCCTTTGCCATCAGCATCCCAACCTCCTTCGATTTGATAGGCCGAAGAGGATACGCCCCACAGGAAGTCATCCCGGAAAGTGCCATGATAGAAAAAGTCTCTTTCAAACTTGGGCTGCTTGGAGAACTTCTCCCACACTATTTTAGCCTTGGAGGGCACCTCCGATGGAGAGCTGAAGGCAGCCCTGGCTCTGGGGGTGAAGTCTGCTCTCGAGGGCAGGGGGGTTCTTTTGACTTTCTTGGCAGGAAAACCATTCTTTTCAATGATGCTGGTGAAGAAGTAGGCAGATTTCCTGGGAGTTCGCGGCCTGCTGCTGTCGTTGAAGTTGACGTGGTATAGCCCAAATCTCTGGCTGTAGCCCTGGGGTCCTTCATAGCCATCAAGGAGGGAACGGGCAATGTATGAACGGACATCCACTGAATCCTCCTTGACAGCTGTAAAGAGAAGATGAATGTCAGTGGGGTGGTGTACAGAGCCATATTGGGAGTCATACCACCAGGTAGAACAATCCCTGGCTTCAGGCAGGAATCTGACTTTAGGACAATAGGGAAGTAGGTTACAGCAGGAATTTTTATCCTAGGGTGGAGAAGCTCAGTGAAGGTTAAGCTCATTGTTCCTGCAGATCTAAGAATTCCTGAATTAAGCAGGTGACCCACCCGGCTGCTGGAGCAGTGGAGACAAGGACCGCCAGGAGAAGTTAGACAACTTCCAGCGGAGTCTGGGGGAAGGGCTTGCCCAAACTGTTAAAAGGTCTGACCGCCATTAAAGTTTCGGCCTCAATCAGTAAAATGTTGTCCTGGCCTTCTTTCTTTTCACCCCTTCCCCATCCTTCCCTCAGCTCCTGTTCCAGTAACCCAGTTCGTAATAGCTGCAGGCAGCTATGAATACAACTGTGTGTGTGTGTGTGTGTGTGTGTGTGTGTGTGTGTGTGAACCAGAGGACAACCTAGCTATTGTTCTTCAGGATGTCATCCCCCGTGGCCTGGGTTTTCTTTCCTTAATTTAAAAAATGCTTGCGTGTATGGGTGGTTTGCCTGCATGTATGTCTGGGTGCCCTGTGTGTGCAGTGCCTACAGAGGGCAGAAGAGGGCATCAGGTCCCTGGAACTAGAGTTCCAGATGGCTGTGTGTTGCCATCTAGGTCCTGGGCAGCTGAACTCAGGTTCACATAATGCTCTTAACCATTGAGCCTTTTCTCCTCCTCCTACCTCATCACCTTAAACAAACAAACCACCCCCAAAACAAACAAACAAACAAACCACCCCAAAACAAACAAACAAACAAACCACCCCCAAAACAAGCAAACAAACCACCCCCAAAACAAGCAAACAAACAAACCACCCCCAAACAAACAAACAAACAAACCACCCCCAAACAAACAAACAAACAAACCACCCCCAAAACAAGCAAACAAACAAACCACCCCCAAAACAAGCAAACAAACACCCACGGTCTCACGTGGCCCAGGCTGGGTTCAAATGCTACATAGCTGAGAATAAACTTGAATTCCTGATCCTATTTCTTCCATTGCCAGGTCAACATGGCCTTGGTGGAGACAGAACACAGATCCTGCCCTGGGACAGGGCCAGCGGACGTGGGCCTCCGTAGTATCAACGGCTGCGGGGCCTAAGGCTCGTTTGTATAATAAAGTACATATTGCTCATTCCTCCTTTAAGGAGTGTCCTTCCTGTTAACATTAACGACTCCTTAATAATCAGACAGCACAGTCCTGGAGGTGAAGGTGTGGATAACTCAGTGAAATGGTAAAGGCTGTGACCTTCGGGTCAGCCCCGAGGCTGTGGAAAAGAGCTCTAAAAACATGAGTTAGAGAGCATATAATTTCTCAACCATGCCAAAAATAAGGATTCAATTTGAGCTACAAGAGGGGCTTCATGTAGCTAAAGGAACAGAGGTAGTTACACTATGAGTCAGCTTGTCAGAAAGATACAAAGACAGGCAGATACAAATGCAGGCCAACCTGACTTCAGGGTTGGCCTGGGACAGGAGCAAGGTTAGGTGGAGGTGTGGTAGAAATGGTCATTTCAGGGCGGGGTCCACCGTGCTAGCTTATGTAGGTGCTTAAGGGAGGCAGGCAGATCTCTGCTGAATTCTTTTGCAGTGTTAAAAGGAAATGTGTGCTTGCTGCCTCTTAAGAATTAAGGGACTGGGGTCGCGGGGTGCTGATTTGTGGGACAATCAAAAGGGAACCTAAATAAGTGCCTGGATTGATCTGTAAGAAGACTGGGCTTCTGATCGGCAGAGGAAGAGAGACAGACAGACAGACAGACAGAGACAGACAGACAGAGAGAAAGAGAGAGAGACAGAGAGACAGGTCTAGATATCTCCAGAAAGAGCAGTTCAGAGAGAAAGCAGAAAGCAGTCTGGAAAGCCGTCTGGAGCAGAGCACAGGCTGCCAGCCAGGACCAGGGATTTGACTGCAAGTTTGCTTTCTCGACCCCCCAGACACCCCTTCCTCAGAACCCCTCTCTCTCCAAGCCAGGCTGGTCCTTGGCACTGCCCCTTAAGAGCCGTTACAGGCACACACCACCTAGAGTACAGAGCTCAGAGCTACTAGTACTCTCACTACGCACCCAGGATGGCCTTGACTCTCAATCCTCCTGCCCTGGTTCCAAGCGCAGGGGATAAAGGCGTGTGCCAACACAGCCATCAACAAGTGCCCATAAGGAGAAAGTTCACATGAAGAAGGATGCGCAGACTGGTGTGAGGCTAACCTCCCACTCTCTGTGCACAATCGGTGACTGGAAAAGATGTGGAAGACAGTGCTGGGCCATTTCTCCTGCATTCTCACTCTGAATAGAGTAATGTTAGCTTCCCATTCCTGCCCCGCCCCTGGCTTCTCTGAGTGACAGGTCTCATGAGCTCATTCCAGTTTCGTGGCCTGGGTGCTGGGAACCACCTGGCATCCTTTCCCACTTGGATAAGAAAGGGGCGTGGTGCACAGCTGCACTGCGGGGAGTAGGGAGGTGTCCTGCAGACTAGGCAGCCAGTTAAGGGAGATGGAGCTCACAGGCCCAGTGCCCTGAGGGCAGACTGTGGGTCAGGGGCCTCTCCTAGGTGTCAGTGTGTTCTGTGTCCACTACATAATGAGAGTCTCCTCTAGAAAGGATTGCATTCATTCCGTACCATACCCCTACTGTCTTTACAATTCCTGGTTCATCATGGGCTCTCAATAAGCAGTAGCTAACTAAGTGCATTAGGACAGTGGACTGGAGAGGCTGGTGAAGACAGCTCAGTGGGAGGGGCTCTTGCAAAGAAAGCCTGATGCCTGAATTCAATCTCTGGTCTCTCATTAAACAGAACTCTGAAGCCAGTCAGAGATCAACCTTCCTCTTACCCTTGAGCACCTCGTTGATGTACAAGTTGAAATAGTTCACTCTCGCTGAGTCGTCAACGCGGTCCGCGCCCTCCCCTACCGGCATGCCATTTCCAGCCAAGAAGATTGGAAGTCTTCCCTTGGTGTATTCCATGGAAGCAAACCGAAGCAGCCTCCTGATGCCCCAGGGCACCACTCGGATCCATGGAGACGCTGTCTGGGGCCACGTGGGGTCTACATGCTGGGAGAAGCCTCCGATGTTATCATAGCTGGGGATGCAGGTCTGCTGCCCGGCCTTGCTGATGAGGCGGGATGTGTAGTGAGACAGACCCAGGAAATCCGCCGAGCCTTTCAGGAGCCGCTTCTCGGCTTCAGTGAACTCTGGGAGTTGGGCCAGGGGACGGCCACACTGCTGGTTTATGTGCTGGACCTGGGCCCGAAGCGTAGTGGGGTAGTCCCCATCTACAAAGATGGGGTGTGCAAACCAGCCCAGCATGAAGTGCAGGAAGCGCTCGGCAGCAGCAAGGTCCTGGGGATCCTTCCCATCCAGGGGCTCCGCCCAGTCTGAATTGAGCACAATGCCCACGCGGCCCTGCTGCTTTTGTCGATGGTGAAGGTCATAGTGATGCCAAGTTCTGGCATGCGCCTTGAGGATCAGGTGAGCCACCTTGTGAGGGAGAAAGGACGTTACATCAGGAGTCGCAAGAAGCAGCAGAGGCAGTGATGGGTCTGGGGTGTGGCTGGGTCTGTAGACTGCCTCATAGTCACAAACCCCTGGGCTCAGTTTCCTGCAATGAACTGTGTGTGTGTGTGCGCGCGCGCGTGCGTGCGCCTGAGTGTTGGTGCAAGCCTGAAACCCCAGAACTCCAGAGGTGGAGGTAGACGCAGGAAGGCCATCCTTGTCTACACGGCAAGTTCAAGGCCAGCCTGCTCTGGAGGTCTGAGGTCCCCTTTCAAACACTGGAAAGCGCCATCACAGCTGTAGAGCTGTGTGGACTAGCTCTCAGGACACCGTGTCTTACCACAAAAGCAAGACCGTAAGAAAGCCCAGTACTGGCCAGGAACACTCGTAGTGATAAGAATGTTATCTGTGACATTTACTATGGACTGAATTGTGCCCCCTGTACGTATATCTGAAGCCCTAAGTCCCGATGAGGTAGAGCTTGGAGAGGCCCTCGGGCAGGACAGCATAAAGCTGTGTTCTTATAAAAGGAGCCCCTGTGCGCATGCTCCATCTTTTGTTCCCCAACCCCGCATGCTCTCTTCCCTGGAGGCCAACACAGGAAAGCTGCCTGAGGACAGGCACACAAGCCGCCCTGGAAAGGAGAGCAGGTTAGCTCTTGGTCGCAGACTGCTCAAGCCCCAGCTCCCGGTATCTAGCCACAGCAGCAGTAAGACCCAGTCTTAAACCCTGACGCACCTCAGCACGAACTGAAAGGTGAGAGCTATGGCCCAGGGTGGAGAGCGCTGGGGACCGCGAAGCTGTGGGCGACACTCCACCCACAGGGCCACAAAGAAGAGGGAAGAAAGAAGAATCTGGAAAAAGGAGAACATGAGCTGAGCACCAGCATCTGTCTCTGCTTCATGATGGCGGATGCGTGTGCCCAGCCGCCTGCCATGTGCCCAACTACGTCATGGATGTCATGCTGACGTCATGCCTTCCCCACCTTGATGGGCTGAGCCTTGGTTTCTGAGCCTGAAGAAAGCCTTAAGTGGAGCCGGGCGGTGGTGGCGCACACCTTTAATTCCGGCATTTGGGAAGCAGAGGCAGGCGGATTTCTGAGTTCGAGGCCAGCCTGGTCTACAGAGTGAGTTCCAGGACACAGCCAGGGCTACACAGAGAAACCCTGTCTCGAAACAACAAAAAAGAAAGCCTTAAGTGCTTCCCAGGGTATTTTGTCAGAGCAATAAGAAAAGTAACTACGATGTAAATGAAGGAGAAAAGCAAAGCCTTTCTCAGCCCTGCCTCTGTAAAACAGATCTCTCTAAACACTCAAGAAAGTCTCAACCGCTTCCCACAAAGACCAAATACATCCTAGTCCACAGGGCCGGGTCGGTTCCTAAATGTACGACTACTGCATTTGGTATCTGTAGCTCCACCCACTGCCAACTGTTCTTGCTAATTAAAGAGTATCAACAGGGTGTGTGTGTGTGTGTGTGTGTGTGTGTGTGTGTGTCTATGTGTGCATAAAACATAGTGTCTATGTGTGCATAAACATAGTTATATCATTTGGGCAAGTTCCCTATGTGGCATGTATGTATGTATGTATGTATGTATGTATGTATGTATATATGCATATATAGTGCTTCCTAAATGTTTCTTCTATCTGACTTTATTATTGTTACTGTTTTGTATGTATATTGGTAAGAATATTATTAAATTTTACTTTTGTTGGAAAACATTGCTATGGGTTTGTTATGCTGCCACACGGGCCTTAAACTATACAGTACTCTAGCCAAAACCTCCCAGTGTTAGGACTACAAACTTGTGCCATGCCCAGTTCATCTTATCAGAACATATCTTACTCGTGTGTGTGTGTCTATTTCTTGAAATAAAGCATTTGTTCATGGCTAAGAAAAAGAAAAGAAAAAAAAAAAAAGAAAAGCTTACCAAAACCAGGTTTGGTACCTTGGCCTGTAATCCTAGCACTTTAGAGGCTGAGGCAGGAGGATTGCTGTGAGCTGGACTGAACTGTGAATTTCAGGTTAGCTTGAGCTACAAACTGTGACCTATCTGAAAAACCTAAAGCAAATAAATAAACAAAAGGTTCAAGGCTGTGGCTGTGGTTGAGTTATATATGTAAGTGCTTGACTAGAAAGCACAAAGCCCCCTCTCTGCCCCCAGTGCTGCCCAAAACTGGGAACGGCAGCTCAAAAATGGGCCTGCCATCTTAGCTCCAAGGAGGAAGAGCCGGAGCCCAGGGCCACGTGGGCTCAGCCAGAGCTCTCCAACTACACCTGCTCACAGGCCTCCTAGCCTGGAACTCGCCTTTGGAGTCAGGAAGTCTTGGCAGAGGGGCTGAGGGTGGGACTCAGTTGGTAATGTGCTTGCCTAGGGTAAAAGAAGCCTGGGTCTATCCTTCACCGCTCTCTCTGGGTCCCTTCCAAGGACAGGAAGGAGCCGGCCAAATGTGTTTTGCAATTGACAGGAGTTGCGGGGTGGAGGGAAGTACCTTAAAGGAAGCCACGCCTGGGTCAGAGATGGCCGGTGCGTGCTGCCCAGTGCCGTGGCCTGCGTAGCTTATCACCCAGGGCTCATGGAAGGTCACCCACAGCTTCACGCGGTCCCCGAAGGCGGAGAAGCAGAAGGCCGCATAGTCCAGGAAGGCGTCCACCACAGTCTCGTTCTGCCACCCGCCCTGCTCCTGCAGGGCCTGAGGGAGGTCCCAGTGGAACAGCGTAGCCATGGGCTCGACCCCTGAGTCCAGCAGGCTGTCGATCAGCTTGTTGTAGTAGGCGACACCCTGGAGGCTGGGGCTGCCCTTCTGCCCGGTGGGGAAGATGCGGGACCAGGAGATGGAGAATTTGTACACCTCAGCCCTGAGGCCTCGGAGGAGGGCGACATCAGAAGCTGGCTTGTGGTAACTGTCACTGGCCACCTTTGCTGTCGCTTGACCCTCAGCAGCATTCAGGTGGCCGTAGTGGTCCCAGATGCTTGGCCCTCTGCCGCCTTCGGCCCAGCCGCCTTCCACATTAAAGGCTCCCGTGGATACACCCCAGAGGAATCCTTCCGGAAAGACATCTTGAAGGAAAGCATCCCTTTCCTCCCTAGACTGGTTAGCAAAGGCTGCCCAGACTCTCTGGTAGGCAGATCCAGGGAATGAGGGCACAGCTGTCTCATGCTGCTGCTCCGTCTGAAGGGCCAGGCTGTCTGTTAAAGAGCAAGATGGGCTGTGGGATTGAGGAGACAAAATTACTGACTGAGCTACAAATGCAGAACAGGGGCAGGCATGATGGCTCACGCCCTTGATCTCAGCACTCAGGAGGCAGACACGGGGCAGATCTCTGTGAATGTGAGGTCAACCCAGTCAACATAGTGAGTTCCAGGCCACCTGTGGTTATATAGTGAAATCATGTTTAAAGAAGGAAGAAAGAAGAGGAGGACGGGGAGGGGAGGAAGGGACAGAAGAAGAGGGGGAGGGAAGGAGGGAGGGAAGGGGGAGGAACTGCACAGCTTTTGGCTACACACCACAAGCAGCCCATGTCCCAGAACTTCTCAGGCAGTGTCCAATGTCCGTCACTGCAGCACAGACATCCGTGCAGCCCAAACGTCCAGACACATAAAGTCCTGTTCTTCAGGGCGGGCGTGCTCTGCACTGGCTCTCCTGTGCTGCTCTGTTCTTTGGGGAAGGTGTTTCCCATTTTACATTGAGAAAGTGGGCCAGGAGCTTATTTTATGACGCATCTGTGGACGGCTCAGATCTATACCTCAACCGGCTTCCTTTTCTCCTTCTCTTTAAAACAAGGATTGTAGTTATTTCCTTTTCCAGTCTTCTTCTTATTTGCTGCTGTTGTACAGGCCCCTTCGTGGCGTCCCTTCTCTCCTCCCCCTTTGCATGGGACCTGAGGTCACACTCAGGTCGCCAGGTCTGCCTGCCATGCTGCCTGGTGTTTCTGTCGCCTTGACAGCAAGCTAAGGTCGCCTGGGGAGAGGAAACCTTCACCTAGGAAACACTGGTTCCTACACAAGTGGGGTGGGGCACTGCTTGTTAATGGTGGCTCTGTGGATAATCCCTCTGGGCAGGTGGTCCTGAGCAGTAGACTAAAGCCAAGCAGGAGGGGGAGGGGCAGAGGCTCAGACTGTGTGTACCAGGAGTTACACAGGCTATGGCACCCTCTTCTGGTGTGCATACATGCAGAAAAATATCCATATGCATTAAGTATATAAGTATATAAATAAATCTTTAAAAAAAGAGAGGGGGGAAGGAAGGAAGGAAAGAATAAAAGGAAGGAAGGAAAGAACGAAAGGAAGGAAGGGAGGAAGGAAGGAAGGAAGGAAGAGGGCCAAATAAGTCATGGAAAACACACCAGTAAGCAGTATTTCTGCATGGCCTCTGCTTCAGTTCCTGCCTTGAGTTCCTGCCCTGACTTCCCTTGCTGAGGGGCTGTGAGCTTTAAGATGAAGTAAACTCAGGGGTGGACGGGCGGTGGCGCACGCCCGCCTGTAATCCCAGCACTTGGGAGGCAGAGACAGGCGGATTTCTTGAGTTCAAGGCCAGCCTGTTCAAGGCCAGCCTGGTCTACAGAGTGAGCTCCGGGACAGCCAGGGCTACACAGAGAAACTCTGTCTCGAAAACAAACAAACAAACAAACAAAACAAACAAACAAACAAAGATGAAGTAAACTCCTTCTTCCCCAAATCACTTTTGGTTGTGTTTTATCACAGCAATAGAAAGCAAACTGTGACCCAAGGCAGTGCCTTTGCCTCTGAGTCATCAGCTAGCCCTACATTTTATTTATTTAGAGACTGTGTGTGTGTGTGTGTGTGTGTGTGTGTGTGTGTATGTGCATGCATGCATGTGCGCTCTCACATAGGCACACGTGCACATTGCATGTGTGAGCCAGTCAGGACAATTTGTCAGTTATCTCCTTCCAACGTGAGCCGCAGGTGTCAGGCTCAGGTCACTGGGCTTGGCTGACGGCCTTTACCCACTGAATCATCCAGCTGGCCCCACAGTCTGGCTTCTCTGCACATGTTTCCCAGTATCTTAAACTAAAAGGCACAGGTTCAGATATCAACTCTGCTAATGTGTACACCTAGGAGAACCTGACAGTGAGGAAGCAGACTGTGTGGTTGTACATGGCTACGGGGACTGCTTTTCCTCCAGCCTTCCCTCTGAGCCTCCATCTCTCCTCTGTTAAATGACTCTAACCTGTTCCAAGGGGCCAGGATAGGGCTGAGAGATGGCTCAGCAGTTAAAACCAATCGTTGCTCTTGCAGAGGGCCTGGGTTTAGTTCCCTGCACCCACATGGGAACTCCAGTTGCAAGGGTCTAATACCCTGTTTTAACTTCTGCATGTTCACACAGGTGTGCGCGCGCGCGCGCGCACACACACACACACACACACACACACAAAGAGACAAAGACAGTGGTCCCTGGTGATGGTCCTTGTAAAGAACAGCAGAGCCGGGCAGTGGTGGCGCACACCTGTAATCCCAGCACTTGGGAGGCAGAGGCAGGCGAATTTCTGAGTTCAAGGCCAGCCTGGTCTACAAGAGTGAGTTCCAGGACAGCCAGGGCTATACAGAGAAACCGTGTCTCCAAAAAACCAAATACACACAAACAAAAACAAACAAACAAACAAACAAAAGAACAGCAGAGCCCACAGTCCCAGTTTCTTGTAGCTAACTGTGCAAGTGACATTACCTCTCCTCAGAACTGGATGTACAGCTCAGGAATGCATTGACATCAAACCCAATGGTTTGGACTTGGTCTTTGTTTATGGCTGTAAGAAAAAGAAGTTTGGTTGACTGCGTGTGAGATCAAACACAAACAATGCAGTTTGCCTCTTTCTAAAACCAGCCAACCCCAGGTAATGATCATCACCCCTTTGGTTTGGTTTGTTGAGTCAGGGCTTCTCTGTGCAGCCTTTGCTGTCCTAGAACTCACTCTGTAGAACAGGCTGGACTCAAACTCAGAGATCTGCCTGCCTCTACCTCTCAAGGACTGGCATTTAAGGCCTGCACCGCCATTGCTCGAATAGGAAAACATTTTGAAAGGAAGGCTGGGGAGTTACTTGGTGAGGTGCCGAGTTCAGCTTCCAGAACCATACAGGAAAGCTGGGGTGGGGCGGAGAGACTCCGGCTAAGGAGTACACTGCTCTTCTAGAAGCCCTGAGTTCAGGTCCCAGCAGCCACCTCAGGAGGCTCACCGCTGCTTTTAACTCCATTTCCAGAGGAGCCAACACCTCTTCTGTGCTCTACATGCAGCCAGCCGTACCAACATGTATGTGCATGCGTGTGTGTGCACACACATGCACATGCATGTAGACACACAGACACACCAAAAAAGACTATCTTTGAGTTCAAGGCCTGCCTAGGCTACACAATGGGTTCTAGAACAGCAGGCTCTACACCTAGAGGTTTTAGCATCTTAGGTGCCACCACCCACCAGGGCTAGATGTAACGGGGACACAGCTGTTTCTATGCTGACAGCTCTCACCTGATGCCTGGAGATTTTTGTGTCTGTATTGGGCATCCTTGGTATCTGGACAGAACCTCTTAGTGTCTTGGGACAGAGAGTAGGAGCTCATTGTCAGGGAAGGGGACCTTAGCCGTATTCGCAGGCTCCCAGGCCAGCCATTTTCCTAGGTCCCTCCCTCATGGGATCCCCAGATTTCAGTCTTGCTACCCAACAAGCCAGTGTATAAAGCATCACTCAGCACTTGTCCCATGTTGCTCCAGTCACCTTCCAGGAGGCTGAGGAGCAGCGAGGCGGGGCTCGTCCCAGTCCATGGGCAGTTCTGAAGTTTCAGGGTGTAGATGAAAACCTTCATGCTCGGCTCAAGGTGCTGGAAGAGACAAGGACCCACAAGTGTGCCTCTAGCAATGGGCAGGTGAGATGCCCTGTGCTCTCCTTTTGGAGATGACTTCTAGCCATCCCGCTTACCAGACAGTGACTTGGACTCTGAGGGAGAAAGATGACCACCAGCCCTTCCCAGAAGAAGTGGTGCCCACAGCAGCCCATTCCAGACAGGACCTCATTCCAGACAGGACCTCATAAACCAGCAGTCACATTAGGGTCAAGGGCACAGTGATGAACTTGTGTCAGGAGCCCGTGCTGCCCAAGAAGTTAGGCCAAGATACCATCGCCACCATGTTCATACGCACCTGGGGCTTGCTTAAAACACATTCTGGTTTGTGAGGATGTTCTGATTGGTAGAGTGGTTTATCTGGACTGCATGAAGCCCTGGGTTCCATCCTCAACAGCACATAAACCAGGTGTGATGGTGCAAGCCTATAATCCCAGCACTTAAGACGTGGAGGCAGGAGGATTACAAGTTCAAAATTAACTACATAAGGCCAGCATGGACTACAATGAAAATCTGTCTCTCTCTCTCTCTCTCTCTCTCTCTATATATATATATATATATATATATATATATATATATATATATATATATATATATATATATATATATATATATATAGTTTGGGAAGGAGAAGAGACAGGAACAGGCAAACAGGCTGGCCACAGCTGCTGAACAAGAGAGCCACGGCTTCACAGGAGTTTCTATACGTCCCTTTCTACCTTGGATTTGTTTCAAACTTTCCATAATAAAAAGACAGAAGGGGCCAGAGAGATGACTCGGTGGTTAAGAGCACTGACTTCACAACCAGCGGGGACTAGAGTTCAGACCCCAGCACCCATCTAAGATGCCAGGCCTCCACAAATGCCTGTGGCCCCAGCTCAGGGATGTGACGCCTTCTTCCAGCCTCTGTACACACAGGCACACAACCTTCCCTCGAAACGCTCATATATTTACAGAAAGGTGACACATCCACATGGAAACCACACACTTCCTGTTCTGAAGAGTCAAAGGCACTGTCATTGTCGGAGCCTCAGCACATGATTGTTGTCGCTTTATTTATTTATTTATTTATTTATTTATTTATTTATTTATTTATTTGGTTTTTCGAGACAGGGTTTCTCTGTATAGCCCTGGCTGTCCTGGAACTCACTCTGTAGACCAGGCTAGCCTCGAACTTAGAAATCTGCCTGCCTCTGCCTCCCAAGTGCTGGGATTAAAGGCGTGCACCACCATGTCTGGCTTCTTCTGTTTCTTTATTTTTTGAGATTGTCATCTAATTAAAACACTTCTTCCTTTCCTTTTCTCCCTACAAACCCCTCCCTCCAATATGCCCTCCCGGTCTCTTTCTCATCAGTTATTATTACATGCATCAATTATTATTGCATGCATTTGCATGTATGTTTCTATACATGTATTCCTGAATATAACCTGTTGAGTCCATGTACTGTTACTGTATGCACGTGTGCAGGGCTGCCCATGTGGCAGCAGCCGCCCGTGGTTCCTCGTGCAGAGCTGAGGCTCCCCGCTCTCCTCCATGCAGTTTTGCACGTTCACTGGTGTTAGCCCTTCTCATCTCATGTTTCAGTGGTCATGGTGGTGAGCCGTGTGGTTATAGTTTTTGATATTTCTAGGAGACATCATCTCCCAGCAAAGTCTGGCTCTTACGATCTGTCTGCCCCTCCCTCCCCTGCCTGCAGTATCTTTGGTGTGAAGGGAAATTCTCTCCAGGTTGATGTTTGACTTCACTTAAAAGTGTTTTATTGGTGGTCCTGCTTTGGTGGCTTCTGCATACACCCTTTTTTTTGTGGCTGCTTGTGCTGATGGTCTCTCCTCCCCCTCCTTCTCTCTCAAACAGGGTCTCATGTAGCCCAGGCTAGCCTGGAACTCATTGTTTAGTTGAGACTAACTCTGAACTCCTAACCCTCCTGCCTCTACCCCGAGTGCTGGGATCACAAGCATGCATTAATACACTAGGTTTATGCTGCGCTAGGGATGGGACTCAGGACTTTGCACATTCTAGGTAAGCAGTTTATCAACTGAAGAGCTACACAGAAAGCCCACAGAGAGCCCATCCCAGGCTCAGCAGGCCTGATTTAGCAAGTTCAGCCCACACCTTAGCCGAAGCATCACATTTGTAAAAAGCTGTCGGAAGCTTTGCCACTCATCATCAGGATGAAAAGGCCCTCACATTACCTGCAGTTCGCTCAGCTTCTGTGGTAGGGTCGCCATACTTTGGCATTCATAAGACAAATCAAGAGAGAGGAAATCCACCGCGCCCTAGAAGTAGAAAATCAAGCCATTAGGAACAAGTCCCTGCTCAGACGTGAGCTGTGACTCCCGTGACCAAGCTCAACCTTGGCATTCCCCAAAAGAAATCTGGGGATGCGTGTGCACATGGCCACATCACCTAGTGTGCCAGTGGGAGGGAGCGTGGGCGTGCCAGGTGTGGGGTGCTGACCAATGCAGGTGCGCCCATGCAGGGAGGGAATTAGAGTCTGGAGTCCCATCTGCCCTGGGCAGTACACTCCATTTGACCCTTGTGATATCTGGGGACCCTCTTGGGGCTGGGGTTTGGTGTTCCCTTCAGGCCAGAGTTTGAAGTCCACAGCAGGCAACCCTGGCGTGACTAGTTTACTAGCAGAAAGCACAAGCTACACTGGTGGTCAGCCATGTTCTAACCCACACTCTAGGTAAGGCCTGCTGAGTGCCCAGATCCCACATGATAGAACTGAGACTCCTCAAAATTATCCTCTGACATCCATATAAGTACCACAGCATGTGCATGCCTACACAGAGACACACAGGTACAGACACAGACAGGCGGACAGGCAGGCACACACACACACACACACACACACACACACACACACACACACACACACACACCTGCCTCCACATGCCTGGCTGACCACTCAATTCTCCATGCTGGGATCGCATGAGCTCATCGGCACTCTGGACCTGACCTGACACCCAGCCCCTCGCTGGCTCCCCAGTGCTCCCTAGTGATCACCAGGTTCCACAGGCTGGCCCCATGATGGAGAATGTCACGAAAGTCCCCCCCCCCAACACTCTCCATTCTTGTTTCTGCTGTCAGGTGTGTACAAGACACAGGCATGGGGGCTGGAGAGATGGCTCAGCAGTTGAGAGCACTGACTGCTCTTCAACTACATGCGGCTCACAACCATCTGTAATGAGATCTGACGCCTCCTTCTGGTGTGTGTGAAGACAGCTACAGTGTGCTTACATATAATAAATACATACATCTAAAAAAAAAAAAAACAGAGAGAAACCCTGTCTCAAAAAAAACAAAAAAAAAAAAAAAGAAGAAGAAGAAAAGAAAAAGAAAAAGACACAGGCACGGTCTTCCTTCCTGGAGGGAGCCATGCGCAGAGGGTGGTCGGATGCACAGCGTAGGAAGGAAGGCGAGTACGTAGACAAGCACATGAAGAAAGGCCGAGAATGAATGATACGGGCTGTAAGAAAAGCCTGCACTAGTGAGGCTGGTGTTCACCGGTGAGACTCCCCTGGGAACTCGGGAGACTTCCAAAGCCCAGGTCAGTCCCACCTAAGCAAGCTGTGAGCTCTCACCCCTCCCCTCCCCTTTTCCCTCCTCTCCCCTCCTCTCTCCTCCTCTCCCCCATCTTCTTCTCTCCCCTCCCCTCCCCTCTCCTTTCTCCTTTCTTCCCTTTTTTGTTTCAATGTCTTCGTTTGTGTGTGTGTGTGTGTGTGTGTGTAGGGGAGACAGGGTCTCATGTAGCCCAGGCTAGCCTTAAACTCACTGTGTAGTTGAGGATGACCTTGGCCTCCTAGCCTTCCTGCCCCTCCACCCCGAGTACTGGATTCTAGGTCCCTACGCCGTGCCTAGTTTGTGGTACTAGAGACAGAAGCCAGGGATTCATGTACTCGAGGTGCGCACCCCGCCCACTCGCTGAACTCCATAACCAGCCATGTGGGACACGGTTGTGTAGTGTGTACGCTGACAGCCGCACTGTCCTGGGCCATACGTGTGAGGGACCAGAGTTCCTATTTGCTAACTCAGGAACTTGAAAACCATCCATGATAAGGTTTTGGATAAACAAATCTCCTGATGACTAAATGCCATCTAAATTAATTTATAAAGAGTGATAATTGCTATCAGGAGACCAAAGGGCTGATCATAAAAATGTGTCTTCAGCAGCAGCCTTTGACCTGGCATCTCAGCCATGCGGACACCGTGGCATTGTGAGATGAACCCAGCATGGGGCCTGGGTCCCCTCTGGGAAGCCCCCACCCTGCTCAGTGCAAACCCAGGGCCTCAACGGGCCTGCCTGCGGATGCCTATGTCTCTGACTCTGGACTCAACTTCTGGATTTGCCCTGTGTGTATCTAGTGCTGACTTCTGGTCCTTTTATAGGGCGCCTGCCTTCCACAGCTGTCCCTCCCACTGTGCCTCTTTTCATGTGTCCAGCAAAATTCCTCCGACTGTTAACATCCACACAAGAGTTCCCCCAACAGGAGGTTCTGACCAGACCTCCTCTGTCAAACCGAGGTGCTCTTTCCCCTGGGAGCTATTTGCAGAGACTTGGGGAGACTTTGGCTTGGGGATATGGTTCAGTTGGTAGACTGTTTGCCTCACATGCATGAAGGCCTGGTTTCCATCCCTAGTGTGTTACAAACTGGTGTGGTGGTTCATGCCTATAACCCCAGCACTTGGGAGGTAATGGCAGGAAGCTCAGGAGTCGAAGATCATCTTCAGCTATGTAATGACTTTCAGGCTAGCCTGAGATACACATGATCCATTCTCAAAAACAAAATGAATAAAAAAGTAAATGAATAAATAATAGTTACTAGAGAAATTCCCTCACTCAGGGAGGCTAAGACGAGAAGATTGAGCAAATCAGAGGCCATCTTGGGCTACAAGATGTTAGTGAGGGGCTGGAGAGATGGCTCAGCGGTTAAGAGCACTGAATGTTCTTCCAAAGGTCCTGAGTTCAATCCCGGCAACCACATGGTGGCTCACAACCATCCGTAATGAGATATGACTCCCTCTTCTAGAGTGACTGAAGACAGCTACAGTGTACTCATATAAATATAATAAATAAATCATCTTTAAAAATATGTCAGTGAGGCCCTGTCTCAAAACCAAACAAAATGCTGGACAATGGTGGCGCACTTCTTTAATCCCAGCACTTGGGAGGCAGAGGCAGGAGGATTTCTGAGTTCAAGGCCAGCCTCGTCTACAGAGTGAGTTCCAGGACAGCCAGGGCTACACAGAGAAACCCTCGAAAACAAACAAAAACAAACAAACAACAAAAAAAGCAAAGAAGCAAATGAAAAATCTCATCTTTAACAATTAAAAGTCACACTTTAGCCAGGCATAGTGGCGCATGCTTTTAATCCTAGCACCTTGGGAAACAGAGGCAGGTGGGTCTCTATGAGTTCGAGGCCACCTGACCTACATAACTGAGAGAACAGGAGCTTGGCCACCTTACCTTGGAGGCACCCCCATTCCGGCCTAAGCCTCATCCTTCCTGTGGTTAATTCCAGCCTCGGCACCTGCCATCCCTGCCCCAGCGCTGTGACTGACAGTTTCAGTTTCCCTAAGTTTCCACACAGAGGCTTTCTCTAGAATAAATAAATGCAGCCACATTCTCTCTAGGCATTACAGGGGCGTGCCTACCTTAATGACAGCAGCCAAGGATGGGTCTTGCAGAAGCTCGTGGATGTCTTCAGCCTTCAGGACCACAGACAGCTTTCCTCCTGGAACCGGACAAAGGAGTGAGCAGAGACTGAGGGAGGGTTGAGGCTTTCTGAAGAGATCTCTACTGTGGCTTGTCTCTAGGGGACTGACTTTGTTAGAAAACAAAGTGGCCAATAACCACGATATCTCTGTAAGAGACTATTCTGTTCTTAATTTGTATTTTCTGAGAAAGAGTCTTACTGTGTGACTCTGACTGCCCTGGAACATGATTTGTAAACCAGGCTTGCAGAGGTTCCTGCCTCTGCCTCTGAGGGCTCTTGTGTCACCACGCCTGACTCAAGACTGTTTTGTACGAATAAGGACTGCTATACAGAGCACTTGGAAGAGTCAGAATAAAAGGAATTATCTAAGGTGACAATGGAAGCCCTTTCTAAATTCTATTTAAATCACAGTGCTCTAGGCTTTGCCCAGAAACTGGTCACCAGCACTGTTCACACTCCAGGGAACTGTTGCTTCTTTGCCTTCATTGCAGCTGCTGTGACTTGAGGGGGAAAAACAGGAAAATCTGATGTATGTGACTTGTGCGTGTGCGTGCGTGTGTGTGTGTGTGTGTGTGTGTGTGTGTGTGTGTGTGTATGTGTGCATGCACACATATGCGTGTGTGTGTGTGTGTGTGTGTGTGTATGTGTGTGTGTGTGTGTGTGCATGCACACATATGCCCTGGGGTCTCAGGGATGATGGTGCACACCTTTAATCCCATCACTCGAAAGGCAGAAGCAGGCAGATCCCTGAGTTCAGGACCAGCTGGGTCTACAGAGTGAGTTCCAGGACAGCCAGGACTACACAGAGAAACCCTGTCTCGAAAACCAAAAAGAAAAAAAAAGAAAAAAAAAGAAAGCCAATGTTGAAGACCCATCTTCAAATTTAAAGTCAAGAGATGGATGGGCCCAAGAACAAGTACCCATTTAAAAATATATACTTGTTTTTATTTATGTGTATATATCTGTGTCCATGTGAGTATATGCAATTCATTCACAGATGCCTACAGAGGCCAGAACAAAGTGTAGAATGCCCTGGAGCTGGAATTCCAGGTGGTTCTGAGCCACTTGATATGGGTGCTGGGAATCAAACTCTGCTCCTCTGGAAGCGCAGCAAGCACTCTTAGTCAATCAAGAGCCATCTCTCCACTATCCCAACCCCTAACAGAGACTCATGTAGCCCAGGCTGGCCTCAAGCTCTCCGAGTAGACAAGGACGACCTTGAACTGCTGATCCTCCTACCTTCACCTCCCAAGCTGAAATTATCGGTAGGCACCACCAGGCCTGGTTTATGCAGTCCTGCGGATTGAAGTAGGGTTTTCCCGATGCCAGGCAAACACTGATTCAGCTCCATCCCGAGCCAGGAACATAAACCTTAACACAAGCTATCTATCTGTGTCATTCTGATCCATGGCCCTTAGATGGCTCGGAGAGACTAAAGCAAAGGGCTTGGGATTCTCAGGTGCTGCCTGTCTCCCTGGCATGCACATACACCCACACAGTATACATTCCTGAGAAGAAAGACAGAAGCACTACAGCTGGGAACATGGCTGGGTTGGTGAAGTCATTGACTCACAAGCATGAGGTCTTGTCCTGGCTGGTTTTGTATCACTTGAAACAAGCTAGAGCCATTCGAGAGGAAGGAGCCTCCGTGGAGAAAACGCCTCCAGATGTAGCTGTAAGGCATTTTCTCAACTAGTGGTCAGTGGAGGAGGGCCCGGCCCATTGTGGTGGTGCCATCCCTGGGCAGGGCAGGCTGAGCAAGCCATGGAAGGGGAGCAAGCAGTGAGCAGCACCCCTTCATGGCCTCTGCATCAGCTCCCGCCTTAGGACCCTCATCTGTTGGAGCTCCTGTCCTGACTTCTTCAATGATGAGCAGCAATGTGGGTGTGTAAGCCTTTCTCCTAGCGTGGTCATGGTGTTCTGTCGTCACAGCAATAGAAACCCTAACTTAAGACAGGACTTGAGTTGAAGCACTAGAATCCATGTAAATAATGGGTAGAAGTGTGCGTGTGTAACCCCAGCACTGGGAAGGCAGAGACGGGTGGATCCTGGTTTGCCAGCATAGTCTACCTAACGAGTCCCAGGCCAGTGAGAGACCACACTTCAAAAAACGCGGTGTTTGGCTGTTGAGATGGCTCAGTATCTAAAAGGACTTGCTGTGCACTGACAACCTAAATTCAAGCCCAGAACTCACAGTGGAAAGAGAGAACAGACTCCTAAATGTCATCCACATTTGACTTTCATACACATACATACCATACACACACAAACACACATACACCACATACACACTAATAATAAAAAAATAAGGCTCATATTTGCTGGGCAGTGGTGGCACACGCCTGTAATCCCAGCACTTGGGAGACAGAGGCAGGTGGATTTCTGAGTTCGAGGCCAGCCTAGTCTACAGAGTGAGTTCCAGGGCAGCCAGGGCTACACAGAGAAACCCTGTCTCGATTTTGAGATAGGGTTTCTTTTATATCCGTGGTTGTTCTAGAACTCACTCTGTAGAGTTCAAGGCTGGCCTCTGCTTCCTGAGTGCTGGGATTAAAAGCATGCACCACCATACACAGCCGAAATAAAAATTAAAAACAAGCCAGGAGGTGGGGGCACACGCCTGTAATCCCAGCACTTGGGAGGCAGAGGCAGCTGGATTTCTGAGTTCGAGGCCAGCCTGGTCTTCAGAGTGAGTTCTAGGAAAGCCAGGGCTACACAGAGAAACCCTGTCTTGAAAAACCAAAAAAAACAAAAAACAAAAATTAAAAACAAAAATGAGGTAAGCTGGCCTAGAGGAATGATACTTGAAGTTGTCCTCTGGCCTCTACATACATGTGCACACACACACACACACTCACACACACACACGGTATCATTAGATTCCCTTCAGCCATTAGGATTAAATTAGTCGGATCCACACAGGGAAGTCGCTCAGCAGTTGCTCAGCTCTGTGGTCTGGAAACCAGAGGTTGAGTAAAGCTAGTGTCCGAGTGAGTGCATTCAGGGACTCCTGAGCACTAGTTTTGTTTGCTGTGGCACTAGGCATTGACCCCAGGGCCTCCAGCAAGCTGGAAAGTACTACACTACTGAGCTGCACCCCTGGCCCCAGGGTTCATTCTGTTACATGCACAGAAGAACTTTGCAAAGCTTGGAGTATGGACTGTGTCTGGGAGGCAGTCCTCATTCTGATAAGATAAAGCTGTCCCTGGCTATCGAGAGGCTGGCCCACTGGGGCCACATTCCTTTTCCATCCCCATACTTACACCAAGCTTGCATCAGCACACACGGATGGGATGGCGCCTGCCTGCGTGCATGCGTTCCCAGCCCATGTTCAACCTTTCAACACGGACAACTTAATCATGCGCTGCTGGCATCAACTCTACCCGTTGGTGGTTGTTTGCAGTGTATGTGTGTGTCTGAGGTGTGTGTGTGTGGGGGGGGGTCCTAGCGTCATCTGGGGTGCTTCCCACAGCTGTGTGTGTTTCTGCACTTCCCACCAGAAGGGCGTGCACTCTTCCTCCAAAGCGGCCGCACCCCTTGACACTACCCAGCAATGGCCAAGCCTGCACTTTCTCCAGGTCCTCGTCAATGTCCCTCTCAGAGCGGCCCTGACGGGGATGAAGCAGACACTCATGGGGCTTCGATCTGCATGTCTCCAACGGGTACTGGCACCTCTTGTGCTTTGTTGCTTTGCTGCCTCTGAATCTTCTTTGGAGACATGTCCACAGAAGTCCTTAGCCTGGTTTTGGATGGCAGGATTTAGGAGAAGATCTCAAATACACAAACCTGTCACATATCCAACTCCTGCTTCCTGTTGTTAGGAGCTTGTCTGTCCCCCCAACCCCACCTCTCTCTGGCTGGGTGTAGTGACACACACTTTTAATCCCAGCACTTGAAAGGCAGGATCTCTCTGAGTTCAAGGCCAGCTTGGTCTACAAAGTGAGTTCAAAGGACAGCCAGAGCTACGTTGAGAAACACTGTCTTGGGGAAAAGAAAAGTTCTGATTTTCCTCTTACCTTTTTCCTTGTTTCTGGTAACCAGGGTGGCCTTGAACTTGCTGTGTAACTGAGGATGACCTTAAGTTCTCATCCCTCTTTCTTGCTTCCATCTCCTGACGTGCTGTGCTGGGAATGCAGCCCAGGGCTCTGCAGGCCCAGTCTCAGTGCTCAAGGCTCATTTTACTGAAGTCATTTTAATTGGTTAAGTAATTAATTTATGAGTCTGAATCTCATGTGCTTCCAAGATGGCCTCGAACTTCTGGTCAGCCTGTTCCCACCTTTTCAGTGCTTGGGTTAAGGCCTGTGTCACTATGCCTTACACAGTGTCACTTTCGCAATGCAGGGGATGAATCCAGGTCTTCCTGCATGCTTGCCAAGCACTCTACCAACTAGCTATATCCCCAACCATATTGTTCACTTAAAATTTAAGTGTTTGTCTGTCTGTCTGTCTATCTATCTATCTATCTATCTATCTATCTATCTATCTATCTAGGTATCTTCATCATCATGTATGTGATATGTGCAGGAGTGCACATGTAAGAGCATATGTGTAGATATGTGTAGGAGTCACAGGACAACTCTGGAGAACCAGTTCTCTCCTTCCTGAGTTCCAGGGATAGATCTCAGGCTGTTGGGTGTGCTAGCAAAGCACTTTTACCTGCTGAGCGATTTTGCTCACTTTAAAAAGGTTTCTTTTCATTTGTGTGTGTGCGTTGTTTCACTGTTTGCCTTGCTATCTGTGTACTAGTGCACTGGGAGGCCAGAGGAGGGTGTTGGATCCCCTGGAACTGAAATTACAAGCAGTCGTGAGCTGACAGATATGGGTGCTAGAACCCAAGCTTGGGTCCTTTGGAAGAATAGCAAGTGCTCCTAACTGCCAAGACGTCTCTCCAGCCCCCATTGTGCCAATTCAAATGGAATAATACCCCTCAAGGCTCAGGGGTCTGTGTGGAAGAGGAGGTGTAGACACTAGGAGCCAAGGGTGACTCCAAGAAACAGTGTCTTCCAGACACAGCAGGGCCGTGGAGCTCACAAAGGGCCTGCACTGGTTGAAGGTGGGGTCTGACAGGGTCAGGCCCCCAGCACTGAGGGCCAGGTAGACAGGAGGTCCCGCCTAAGCAAGAGCCTATCTGCAGTTGGTTCCTGCTCACCTAGGAAAACATTGCTCTCCAATGGTGTCTCACTGGGTATACTAACCACATTTCACAACAGGCCCCTTGCAGGACCAACACAACATGAACTCAGTTGATACTTTGTAACTTTTTTGTCTCTCTGTATTCTGAACATTTTTTTTGTCTTATTGGTCTTTTGTTTTGTTTTTTTGTCTCTGTGGGGTTTTTTGTATGTGTATATTTCTTGTTTTGGGGGGGCATGGGATTGGGTAAGTATGTAGGTGGGAGGGTGCTGGGAAAGAGGCAGACTGTGATCAGAATATACTCTATGACATTTTTTTTCAATAAAAATCAAATTATAAGCCGGGTAGTGGTAGTGCACACCTGTAATCCAGGACAGCCAGGGCTATACAAAGAAACCCTGTCTCGAAAAAATCAACTCAAAAAAAAAATCAAATTATATTTTGTCTTGCTATTGACTTCTATCTTACTATTGAGTTCCTTTATGAAGAAAGATTTCAGGCCAGGCTTGGTAGTACACACCTTTAATCCTAGCACTCAGAAAGCAGAAACAGGAGGATTTCTGCTAGTTCAAGGCTAGCTTGGTTCACATAGTGAGTTCTAGGCCTGCCAAGGGACAGTCTTTTTTTTAAAAAAGCTTCTATATTTTAGTTTTTAAACTTTTGTTTGTTAATTTGGGTTTTTGTTTGTTTGTTTTGTTTTTAGACACAGGGTTTCTCTGTGTAGCCCTGGCTGGCCTGGAACTCACTCTGTAGACCAGGCTGGCCTGGAACTCAGAAATCTGCCTGCCTCTGTCTTGCAGAGTGCTGGGATTACAGGTGTGCGTCACCACTGCCCTGCTCAGGTCTGATTCCTAACACCCACCTGGCAGTTCACAACCCTGTGTAACTCCAGTTCCAGGATCCAAGCATCCTTATATTACTCAGACATACATGCAGACAACACCCACATACATAAAATGAAAATAAAAAATAAAATCACACACACACACACACACACACACACACACACACACAATAATTCACATGCACTTAGGGTGTGGCTTAGTGGTTCGTACTTGCCTGGCATGCACAAGCCCTGGGTTTTAGCCCAGCACTGAATTAAACTGGATGCAGTGGCATATGTCTGTCATCTCAGAATTCAGGGGGTGAAGGCAGGAAGATAAGAGGTTCAAAGTTATCTCCTGGCCACACAGTGAGCCAGCCGAGGCTATAAGAGAGATTATCTCAAAGAAAGAAAAAAACATGTTTCAGACAAATGCAGGATTTGTCTGGGAAAATTCACATTACTGATTCTCAGCAGATCTGGTGGGGTGGGGGTGGGGGTGGGGTCTCCAGGAAGCGTACAGATGGGAGGGAACACCACCATAACAGTGCATACTCACCCTGAGAAGAGTACTTTGTGTGGTAAATGTCAAAGGCTTTCCTGTGGGCACTGCTGAGTGTCTGGAGACCTGAAGCTTTCAAATCCTGGTGGGGAAGACCCATGATCACTTTCTCCAAGTCACTGAAGGTGAACCAGATCTCAACAAGGTCCCCAAAGGACTGAAAAGCCAATGTGGCATAGTCAGCAAATAGGTCAGCAAAGACCACGTCTCTCTGGATGGTGCTGCTTGTGGGTGGCATCTCGGGGCACAGGACCACCATGGGCTGCAGCTGGGCATCCTTCAAGGCCTGGAGAAGCTGTCGGTAGCACCTCACTGCTTCCTGGTTCGGATTCTTGGAGCTTCCTGTTGGGAGAAGTTGTGCCCACGACAGAAGTACTTTGTAATGGGTAACCTGGCTGGCACGAAGACTGCTGAAGTACTGAGGCAAGAAGGAGGGCAGTGGCTGCTGGCAGACATAGATGTCGGTGTCGCCGGCTACCAAACCAGAGCCCTGCTTTTCCAGCGGATGGTTCAGATTACGCACTAAGTCATTTGTTAGAGGACCAGCGGCTGAAATAAAATTTCTTTCAGATTCCCAGTCATTCCCCTGGCATGAAAGACCTAGGAGGACGGTACTCAGGAAGAGTGCTGTCCAAGGCAGCTCCATGTTCAGGGAACTGTTAGAAGCATGTGGAAGGAATCCTGACTTTATGAGCACAGCCAAGGCTATAAAATACAGTGATTATCCACACAATATTTAACTGGGTTATCTAGGATAGATAAATCAGAACTTGGTTCAACCAGTATAATCTTCAGGGAAAAAATATTTATGTTTATACATACATGTTTGTGCACTTGTGTGTAATACACAGGCCAGAGGTAGATCTTGGGTGTCCTCCCCAATTGCTAGTTCCTGGAAACTGCCTGTCTCAGCCTCTTCAGTGCAGAATTACAGATGTGCATCATCACAACAGAAGAAAAGAAAAACTTGAGAACTGGAATGGCAGTGCCCTTCTAATTCAGCACTCAGGAGGCTGAGGTAAGCCAATCTCTTGAGTTTAAGGCCAGCCTAGCTTACATAGTAAGTTTCAGGCCAGCCAGAGCTAGTGAGACCCTGTCTAGAAAAAGCAAAAATTAGACATGGGTGGGAGTGGAAATCTGGCTCAGTGATTTAAGAGTATTTGTTGCTTTTACAAAGGAAGCAGGTTTGGTTTCTAGTACCCAAATGGTGACTCACAAAGGGGATCTGAGGCCCTCCTCTGACCACAGGCATCAGGCATGCATGGTACATATACATATGTGCAGGCAAAACACTAACACACATAAATCCATCTTGTAAAGGGGGAGGAGCAACCCTTCTCTGTATACATGTACACACTGTATGAAAGTGCATGCATGTCAGTGTGTATCTGTGTAGAGTAGGGACGGCTTTGTCCATTTTTCATTTTTACTTAAAAATGAAACAAAAAGCATGTGTATGCGTGAGCTGCACCCATGAGGTCAGCAGGGCCTTTCTTACCAGGTCAGCCCTTGGGAGCACACGCAGGCCCTCAGGCTCGTGTAAGCTCTTCAGCGGCTGAGGGGTCTTTACAGGCCCTGACTGACAGGCTGGATCTTTCACTGGCTCGGAAGTAACTTGCTAGGATAGGCTGGCCTGCATCTCTTCTTCCCCGGTGCAGGGATTCCAAGCGAGGACCACCACATTCAGTCCCTCATGTTTGAGGGTCAAGTACTTGAACGGCTGAGCTATCTCAACAGCCAGTACAGTAACGACCAAGTTTTCATATCACATTAAAATATAAGGAGTTTTCAAGTGTCTTTGGAGACACTGTGAGGTCAGGTGTGGTGGGGATTTCGTTAATCCTATTACTAGGGAGGGAGGACAGCTAGACTACATAGTGAAACCTTGCCTTTAAAACACACACCACACATAGCAAGACTGTCTTTAAACATACCAAACCCTGCATTTTTCGGTTTTCACTGTGTACACGCACAAACATAAGTTTGTATGTGGCCTCTTGCCTTTTACCACTGGTTCTGGGAATTGAGCTATGGTTGCATGGCAGGCCTCTTTACCTGCTGAGTCATCTCAACATATTTATTTGGAACAACAATTTATGTGCATGAATGTTTTGCTTATATGCACCCGTGTATCACATGCATGCCTGGTGCATGCCATGCATGCCTGGTGCCTGCAGTTACAGATGGTTGTTAGCAACCATGTGGGTGCTGAGTGTTGTTCCTCAGGTGCCATACATTTAAAATAATAAAACAAAAAAACAGGAACTCTCACTGGCCTGGAACTTGCCAAGTTCATCAGGCCTCAGGGACCTGCCTGCCTCCACGTCCCCAGCAACAAATTATAAGCATGAATCACCATCTCCAGGTATTTTGCCAGCCCTGTACTGGCTAGTGTCAATTTGCTGTGAGCTGGAGTTATCGGACCCGACGTCTCAGTCGGAAAAAATCCCTCCATTAGATGTGGCTGTAGGCAAGCATAAGAGGTATTTTTGTAATTGGGATTCATGAGGGAGGGCCCAACCCACGCAAGTCACAGGGATGACCGGTCCATGCCTCTGCTTCCAGGATCCTGCTGTCTTAGCATTCCTGTCCTGACTGTCTCATGAACAGTGCTCAAGTGTAAATTAAATACCTTTCCTAACTTCTTTCCTGCCCTACTTGCTCTTTGGTCACAGTGCGTCCTCACCGTAACAATAACCCCAAAGCAGGCCCATAATCTCTTTAAGATTGGGCTTTCTCCTTAGCCCTTTTGGTAACAGTCTCTTTGTAGCCCTAGATGGTCTGGAACTCAGTATGTAGACCAAGCTTGCCTTCAACCCAGAGATCCACCCACAAGCCTCCATCTCTCCAAGAGCTGGTACCACCCACCATACCAACTATTCCTTCTGATAGGTGTCCTTGCCCAGGTTACCTGAAATTGTAGTCTCATCTGTCTACCTCAGCCACCTAGTAGCTGGGCCTACGGAGTCATGCTAGCATACCTGCTGGCTCACATAATCAAAGTTGTGATAGGAAGACATATCAGTAACAACTACTCACAAGGAAAGGCTTATGTACTGTTGGAATAATGAACTTTCAGTATTTTTCTTTAAAACAAAACAAAACAAAATAAAAAAATCAAAAATGTTGGCAATAGAGAGCTTGCGATACAAAAAAAAAAAAAAAGGGTTGATAAGCCAGCTCTGCGGGCAAACTGACCTGAAGTAAGGACAGCAGTATCTGACCTAGGGAAGCCACATAGCATTTGGCCTGGGCTTGACAGATACTATAGCATTCATGCCCCCACCAAACATAGGTTTAATTCTTATAAAAATAATTGAGAACAATTCCAAAGAATTATATTTAGGAAAGAAAGAAAATAAATCAGTACTGAGTAGATGGTAAACAGTCCTTATTCTAGAAGCCAGGTGTGAGAACACAACTGTAAGCCCAGCACTCAGGAATTAAGACAGGAGTATCAAAAGTTCAAGTCTAGGCTACATTAAGTTCCCCAGCTGCTCCACCCCCGCAAAACAAAAACAAACAAAAACAAACAAACAAAACCCAAGCAAACCCCACCAAAACCACTGGGAATTTACTTCAGAAAGTCACCAAGGCCTCTCGCTTGACATAGTCTTTCTACTAGAGAATAAGCCAGAAAAAACTCACTCATGGAAATGGAGACAATAATCCAAAGTAGAAATGAAGACAACCACAACGGACAATCACTGAACAAGCTGTTTTATTTTGAGTAAAAGCAGTAGTTGGGAACAGAAGAAAGCACTTTCCACAGACACATGCATGACAAATGCAGCAGGCTTTTCCTACACATGATTAAAAGGTCTTCCAGGAAGAACATGATTAGGTTCCAACTTCAATATGACAAGAAGCACAGAGTGCCCAAATCTGTCTCAGTATGAAATTCACAGGGCCACGAACTCAGCTGTCACTTCTCAAACCATACTCAAGCATTGCTCCAGAGACTGTCTCAGTGGCGTTCAGGGTCCAGGCTAGGGCTGGACATCACAGGTCCTTGGCCATAAAGTTACCTTCAATTCCTCAATCTTCAAGCAAGTAGTTAGGGTTGACAACCAGGTAAGGGTCTTCCTCATAGCTCTCGCTCCCTTCACTGGAGCCTTTCAGTCCAGCTTGGGTGAGCTCAATCAGAACGTGATCCTGTGGAGCACAGTTTGTCCTCAGTCCAGAACCAGACACTTCCAAATATCTGCTACTTACACAGTTTCCTCTTGAAAAGCCCCTGGGCAGAACCACACCTTAAAACCATTATCAGTGTTCAGTTCCACCTCCCTTCTTACTAGGATGTTAACCTTTAAGTATAACTGCCTTGAAAAACTAAGAAACCCAGCAGGTATTATGACTTGTTTTTTTATTTTGTAAATTTTTTTGGTTTTTCGAGACAGGGTTTCTCTGTGTGGTCCTGGCTGTCCTGGAACTCAGAAATCCGCTTGCCTCTGTCTCCCAAGAGCAGGGATTACAGGCGTGCACCACCACACCACGCCATGATTTGTTTAAAAAAAGACTTATTTTATATACATGAGTATACTGCCTGAAGATGTACCAGAAGAGGGCATAGGATCCCATTAAAGATGGTTGTGAGCCACCATGTGGTTGCTGGGAACTGAACTCAGGACCTCTGAAAGAGTAGTTGGTGCTCTTAACTGCTCCACTGAGCGAGCCATCGCTCCAGCCCCAGGTATTGTGATTTAAATAAGGTATCCTACATATTTTATCAAATGCTTGTCAATACAACTTCAACAAAACAGCAAACTGTGCTTAAATTTTAAGACTGTGCAAAATTCTGTGGTATCTAAATCTGATCATTTACTGCCCATCTGTTACTCACTGCCCATTAGCCCTTTTCATGAATCCCTCCCCCACCTTCTGAGGCCGTCTATGCAGCTAGAAAGCCCGAACTTGCGGTTTTCCTGCCCTCACTGAGTGCTAGGATTAAAGTGCGTGTCACCAAGTCAGCTAGATCCTATTTCTACTTCTTAATTATTCTGAAGAGTCCCAGCTAGGTTTTAGGGAGCTGCCGTGGGTGCTGAGGGTCTCCCTTGGGCACTCTGGGAGGGGAGGGGAGAGCATGCTCACAGCACTGAACCCTTTTCAGCTCTCATCTGACTTTATGAGGATCATACCCAGGCCTCTCACGTGCTAGGTAGATCCTATTCCAACTGAAACTAGGAACAGGTCAAGGTCTGCGATGGTGGTATACATCCTGGAATACCAGCACTCAGGCAACGGCTAAGGCACAAAGACCTTGAATTCTAGGCCAGTGGGGGCTTCATGGTGAGACACAATCTCTAAATAAATAAGCACAAAATACCTAAACATAATTCATCTGGGAATTTTCTCTCTGAACAAGTAAAAATAAATGTAGAACACACCATCTGTCCTCTTCTCTTCCAGCACCTAAGCAATTTTTACCAAACAAAATAGAAAAGAGATTGTGGGTGGAAGTGGGGTACAAGGAACAGGCGATGCTAGTGGGTTGGTTGAGAATTACATAGCCAGGTATGACGGTGGCAGGGTGAAACAGAATGTTAAAAAGCTCCCTAACAGGAGCTTAGGAATCAGCAGAGGCATGTCTGAGCAGCATGTGCAAACCCAGGGCTCAATGCTAGTACACCTAAGTAAAGACAGCACAAAAAGTCCACCCACGAGATCCAAACGCTGCCTGCTCAGCTTTTACCTAATTTCTACTTATTTCAGGAAAAGTCCCTCCTTTGCAGTTAATTTTCCTCAACCACAATTTGACCACACCCCAATGATTTAAAATAAACAAACCCATCAAAAAGCCTGCAGATATAGGCACTCCCTGGATACCTACATAGTGTGTGAGCCGATGAACAACCTTCTCAATGATCCTCTTTTTATTTATGAGCTCCTCCTCAGAGTCTATTTCGGACTCGATTTCCTTCAGGTACCAGTTGACAAGCTCGCTCCTCTTTAGTGCTGACTCATCCTCCTCTGCAACAGAACAGTGTTTAAAAGGACTGACCTCTAGCAAACTGCCACACATAGAAAAATAAGGTACAAAAGTAAAGCTCACTGGTTTTAGAACACGTGCTTAGGATCCAATCCTTAGTACCACGTACACATACAAAAGATATAAAATCACATGTATTTGTAAGCTCTCTTCAGAGTATTTTGTTTTGATTTTTTTTTTAGACAAGGTCTTCTTAGTTTGTAGCCTTGGCTAGCTTTGAACTCAGAGACAAACCTGCCTCTGTGTAAGTGCTAAGACTAAGTGTAGGCCACTGTACTCAGCCAGAATCTACCTCTGATTCTACTTCAGTTTGAGTACTGGGTGAACCTGGCTGTGAAAGTCTGCAGCACAGATTAGAATTGTGCATGGTTGAATTAAGCTTAGAAGCCATTAGAGTTGTCCTCGGAACTTTTTCCTTCCTAGAACACATGCTGGGCAGCTCACAACCTACTGTAACTCCAGCTCTGGGGGAGCCAAGTCCCCCTTTTGGTCACCACAGGCACCCATGCACAAATGTCTGTATACATACAACAAGAATTAACTTCAGCTCTAATAGACGATGGCTTATCCTCCTACCCACAGCTAACCGTGACACTGACATGAAACCATGGTAAAGCAGGTAAGAGTAAAAAGTGGGCAAGTGTCCCACCAACCAGGTACAGCAGAGGAGGATTCTATTTCATTTGTGGTACTTTATAGATAAAATACAAATACCCTGCGAGACATCTGTTGGGATGAAAGCAACTATAGCCATTTCCACCTGTAAAAATGTTTTTTATATGATCAGATCTAAAGACTCTGCTTCAAAATCAAAAGCTAAATACAGGAACAGCTGTATTCCTGTTCTGTATTGTAGAATGATGTGTAAGCTTCTGACCATGACCTAGTAGGGAGGCTATGCTGGCACTGCCCAAGTCTCCCTCCTAAAGTGAGCCAACATAAACGATCATCTCTTCTAATTTCTGAAGCTTAGCACAACACTTAACATCAGAAGTGGCAGAAACAGCACGTCAGACTGGCAGCACCTAAGCAGCATAGGGTACATACTCACCTTCCTCCATTTTCCTGAGGTGGAGCACGATGAGATTAGAGATTCGGCAGTATTCAGCAAAGCCCAGCCTCAGGGAGGGCTTGGAAACAGTCTCCTGACTGGCATCTTCACTGGAGCCATTGATCCCATTCACAGGGGCAGGGCTGTCAGCATGGCCTAAGGAAGGAGGGAAGCCCCTAAGTCCCATCGTGCCTTCAACAGGCCCTCAGATAGTGCCCACGCACCCTCCATGCTAACATAAGCTTCAGAAAGCAACCATTTTATAGATAAACCTGAAACAAATTAAAATCCTACTAGTGAAGACAAATGACTTGAGAAGAGTGTCAGGGAGGGGGACAGAGATCTTATTGATACCACTTGCAGCAGGGCATGGCACACACCTATAATTTCTGCACTTAAAAGGCTGAATCAGAGGTTACAGATTTAAGACAACTTAGGCTACCTAACTAGTGAGACTTTCCCCCACATCTGCCAAAGACAATTTGTAGTGTTATAAACAAAAACATTCACCTGTTCAATGTGATCGAGGAGTTTAACAATCTTTTACTTCCTCTTTTTTTTTTTTTTGGTTTTTTCGAGACAGAGTTTCTCTGTGTAGCCCTGGCTGTCCTGGAACTCACTCTGTAGACCAGGCTGGCCTCCAACTCAGAAATCCACCTGCCTCTGTCTCCCAGAGAGTGCTGGGATTACAGGCGTGCGCCACCACTGCCCGGCTAACAACCGTTTAAATTGTTATGTACATGGACGCATGTGCACATGCTATAGTGCGCATGCAGAAACCAGAGAATTCAGTCCTCTTACCTTTACATGGTAAGATCACCAGGTTTTCAGATAAAGAGTAATACCCACTGAACCATCTACTCCAAGAAAATATTTCAAATTCAAGAGCTAAATAGAATATTCTAAGTAAGAGTAGGGGACAAAGGACCTATCCATTTTGATGGGCTTTCTTTTGCCCTTCCAAGCATATATACTTTGTACAACTACTTAACTGTGCTTCAGCTTATAGTTAATTTAAAATCCCTTTTGAATACATCCATTAATAACCATCGACACGTGTGCTGGCACCATGACACCCTGCAAGAACAGAGTCTGTCTCTAGGCCACAAGCAAGCTCCTCACCGTTGATGCCTCCTGGTCCCTCATCCGTCTCCATCTGGATCTCTTCCTCTTGATCTAGATTGACATCAGGTGTCTCTACACGGATGATTGATTTGTTCAGTAATCGAAAAGCTTCCTTCACATGTTTAGGCTGGACCTAAGCCAATAATCAGACAACTCAGTTAAAGTATTTTATACCAAACAGCTAAGAACACTGTGCTCTCCCCCATGTGGCACTACTAACTCACTGAAATGTCTGAAATGACTGACAATATCATATACTATCAAGATCAAAGAATAACTCTCACTTTCCACAGGCGTATATGCACTGATACAGCTGTATGTATCTGTCTCCTCCCCCACAACTAAGCTGGCTGGCAGCTCCCAACTCTTCCGTCGGCCTTTGTTCCTGTGAACAATAAGGCTCCTCACCTCAGACTACTGACACTGCCCCAAGGCGGTTTTACCTGACTCTCAACACAAACTCGCCAGTCTGAAGGCAGGCGACCCGCTGAGAGCTGGAGCCAAAGAAAATTCACAGGCCCGCCTTTGAAGTGACCGACTTCTGGGAGGGGTGGTCGATTCCCCAATGTCTATATAACTTGCCTTAAAAATATTAAAGTCAGTCTTGACCGGATTTCCCGCCTTGACTCAAATCTTTTTCGCCTTAACCTCAAAATTCTCTTTCAGGCCACCCAGTTCACATGTAGCCGCTGGCGGTCTACATGTATCTATGTATGTTTGTATTCTATGTATCTATGGTGAATATGTGCTCATGAGTGCAGATGTCTGTGGAGGGATGAAGAGTCCTGGATTCCTTGGAGCTGGAGTTACAGGCAGCTGTAAGCAGCCCAATGTGGATGTTGGGAACCTGTACTGGCTGGTTTTGTGTGTCACCTTGACACAGGCAGGAATTATCACAGAGAAAGGAACCTCCCTTGAAGAGATGCCCCGATGAGATTCAGCTGTAATGCATTTTCTTAATTAGTAATCAATCGGAGAGGGCTCATTGTGGGTGGTGCCATCCCTGGGCTGGTAGTCCTGGGTTCTCTAAGAAAGCAAGCTGAGCAAGCCAGTCCTGGCTTCCTTTGGTAATCAACAGCAGTGTGGAAGTGTAAGCTGAATAAACCCTTTCCTCCCCAACTTGCTTGCTTCTTGGTCATGTTTGTGCAGGAATAGAAACCCTAAGACAGAAACAAACTCTGGTTTGCAGAGAATATGATGTGTATTGTATGGATGCATCACCTGTCAATTAAAAAGCCCGTGGCCTACGGTGTAGGCAGGAAATGGGAAGTGGGATATCTAGGAGGAGAAAGAATTCTGGGATAGAGCCAGGAGGAAGAGTCCCCGGGAAGACCTGAGACAGACTCATGATTCCTGAGCACAGGTAACTAGCCACATGGCAGAATGTAGATTAAAATAAATGGGTTATCTTTAACAGCTATGACTAGCTACTAAAGTAGTAGTAGTCAGAGTAGAGCCTAGTTATATGGCCAAGGTATCTGTAAATATATTTTCTTATTTCTGGAGCAGAAATATATCTTATATCTGGGAGGCAGAACTGGACCTAACAAGAGTAGTATACACTTTCCTCCCTTTATTTCATTTTTATTTAATGTGCATTTGTCTGCAATTATGTCTGTGCACTCAAGAGCCTGCAGAGGCCAGAAGGTATTGGACCCCTTAGGACGAGTGTCAAGGACACTCAGAAGCCATCATGTGGTTGTTGGGAATATAACTGTTGGGCCCTCTATATTCTTAATCTCCCCAGCTCTAATTCTGTAACTCCTCAGCTCCATTTTCTTTTTTTTTCTTTACTTTTTTTGTGTAGCCCTGGCTATCCTGGAACTACCTCTGTATATCAGGCTGGTCTTGAACTCACAGTGAACCCACCTGCTTCTACTTCCTGAGTGCTGGAATTAAGGTGTGTACCACTACCACCTGGCATCTTCCTTTCTCCCTTCCCTTATAGTACTGAGAACTGAATCTAGGGCCCAACACACAAGTATCTATGACATCCCCAAATCCTGTTTTGTTGATTTATGTTTTGAGACAAAGACCCATTCAGCTCAAGTTGGCCTGAAATGTAGATGAGGATGACTTTGAACTCATAAGACTTGGGATTATAGGCATGTGATACAAGGTCAAGTTCAAGGCCAGTTTGGGCTTTAATTGCTATCTCAAAACCTAGGTGCGTTTATAACTCTATCCATGGTAGTCTGTGGCAGAGGGCTGGGGATTTAAGCCAGGTTACCAAGAGCCCCCCCCCAACAAATGAACCTAGCCTTTTCACAGACAAAATCTGAATTCTAACTGAACTTTGTATATAAAAGTACACAGAAGTTTCTTGACTTGAAGCAGATGTGTGGCTTCCAATATCGCCCCCTTCCCATAATCTGACATCTGCTTTGAGTCTAGGGCACCAAGAGCAATTAAAAACCCACAGAGCTAAGGTCAATGTCAAGAGTATGCTTAGCATGCACAAAGCCCTGAATTTAATTTGCCCTGGCACATGCAAAACCAAAATAATACCCAAACCCACCACACACTGATTATACAACCCCAAGGAGGAAGGCTCCTTCTGAGGCAGGAGCCACAGTCACATTTCTATTCCCAGCCAGAGGCCAAGAACACTGTAGAAATTAAATGTTTCTCTTGTACAAATGCTCACCTGTATCTACACTCCATCATCTACTGATTATAATAAACAATTTTATGTTACTATCAGTCTAGACATCATATCTCGTAACAGCAGGATAGCAACCTTCTTACTGGGAGAATAGATAAAAACACACCCACAAGCCAGGGCAGTGGTGGCGCAAGCCTGTAATCCCAGCGCTCTGGGAGGCAGAGGCAGGCGGATTTCTGAGTTGGAGGCCAGCCTGGTCTACAGAGTGAGTTCCAGGACAGCCAGGGCTACACAGAGAAACCCTGTCTCGAAAAAACAAACAAACAAACAAACAAACAAAAAAACGTCCACAAGCCAACTCATGCACCCCCTTCCCATGCGCAGAGGACTGGCACCTCGTCACAGCAGTGCATGCGGGCCATGGATTCTGAGAGTCGGATCATGCTCTCCAGCTGTCGCACGGTGATTCTCCACGAGGACTTGGTGACCCCAGAGCCGTCTCTCTGGCGGAGGCGTTTGTATTGTTCCACAATGAAGTCCTCTGACTCTTTGGAAATCTGTTTCAAAACCCGCCAAGTCAGGGAGGTATTTATATTCTCTTTTTATTGACTTCATTAAACTTCAGTTAAAGAGGCCCAGATGGGAGCACTCCAGGAAACAGGACAGAGGTGGAAACTTTATCACGAAGACAGTGAGTTACTTCAGAAACTGATACTCAGAAGCCTATACATTCATGTCCTAATTTTATGAACATGAAGACAATGGACCAGTGTAAGCAATTGACCATTTCTAAATGATGTTTAACTCATGAAGCAATAGAATAAAATGAAATGAACATCAAGATGTCAAAGCTCATTAGCACTCAGTCTATCCTTGAGGCTTAGCTAATGATTTTATACAGGCTGTAGGGAAAAAGACAGCATATGCTGACTTAAAAGGCCCTTGGGTTTACAGCAAGAAATTCAGTACACAGTAGTACTGGCAAATACACTCTTTATACAAAAACCGCTCACAATCCTTATTTATTTACCTTTATGGTTAGATAATGTCACTATATAGACCCCTATGCCTGGCTAAAATATTTTTATAAGTATTTAACAAATAAACCATTTTTTAAAGAAACAAACTAGTATTCAAAACAAACACAAAACTTAAAATTTAAGGAGATTATAGTGGACTTAAGAGGGTTTTAAAAGGAGTGTACAAAGTAGGAAGGAAAAGTGGTATGAATATGGGAGGGATAAAAAGCCTAGAAATAAGAGGTGGATTTATAAAAACACATCTTATTCAAGTATAAAGTTCTCAAACAATAAGCTAAAGATTTGAGGATATTAAAAAAATATATACAGCTAGGCACATTGGCACATTCCTACACACAAAGAAGCGGGCATCTAAAGTAGGGTTATAAGTTTGAGGTTGGCCTAGACTACACAGTGGATAGCCTGCCTGCCTCAAAAGATCAAAACCAAAGCTAAAACCAAGTTTAGTTAATTTCCACATAACCCATTTACATAAATCTGATTTTAACACCCACAGGCACCATGACTAATCCGGGTATGGCAGGGCAGATTACCTTGGGCTTAAACTGTCGGGCAAAGAGAAGATACCTTCTTATGTCATCAAGGGAATAAACTCGGTCGATCGATTCTTCAATCCTTGAATGCAAGTCTACTATGCGCCTGGCAATAGCATAATCTGTCACCTAATCCAAAACAAGAGAATTTCTTTCAGTCATAGTAATATTGATTCCGAAGTGCCACACATAGTAAGGGATGATATATAGCTACAAATGATCTTTTATCTGTGCTCATAGTAAAGACCTGCAAGCCCAGCACTTGGGAGGTAGAGGCAGAAACCTCAATGGAGTTAAGCCTTAACTACATAAATTCAAGGCCGGTATATGCTACAGTAGACCCTACCTTGAAATAAGAAAAGTTGCTTTATTTATTGTTTTTAGATTTATTTAGTCAATATGCATGAGTTTTGCTTACATGCACATCTGTGCATCATGTATATGTCTGATGGCCACAGTGTGTGTGTGTGTGTGTGTGAGAGGGGGGGGGGGCCTTGGATCTCACAGCAATGTAGTCCAGATGCTTGTGAGCGAATTGAAGATGGGTCCTTGGCAAGAACAACGTGCTCTTAACTGCTGAGCCATCTCTCCAGCCCAATGAGCAAAGGTTTTATAGATTTTTTTAAATTAAAAAAAAAAAAAAAACACATTTTATGCTGGGTATGGTAGCCTATGCCTTTAATCCCAGCACTGGGGGAGGCAGAAATTCTGTGCGTTTGAGGCCACCCTGGCCTACATAGCAAGCTCCAGACCAGAATTACGTTGAGACCCTGTCTCAAAAAACCAAGAAAATATATTTGCATCATGGACATGCTTGGTGGCCATAGGCCAAGAGTTGCTTCAGACCCCTGGATGTTGTCATGCATGTTGTGAGACACCACATAGGGATGGGCTTAGAATCAAACCACTAAAACATCTCTTAGTTTGTTTTATCTCCCTGAAATACCTGGACAGAATTGACTACCTTTAGTAAGGTGTTGTTATAACAAGAACTGAGGAGAAGGGGGAAGGGGAGGGGGGGTGGGGGGGGAGGAGGAACTGACCCAAACAAACAAAACAGATTTAGAAGAACAGTTAGAGAACATTACTGACACATGTGGTGGGGTTGAGCATGGTGGCGCATGCTTTTAATCCCAGCACTTGGGAGGCAAAGGTAGGCAGATCTTTGTCATTTTGAGGCCAGCCTCGTCTGCATAGTGAATCCCAGGATAGCCAGGGCCACATAGAGACCCTGTCTCAAAACAAAAACAAAAACAGAAGAAAAAAATTTTTAAACTTTCAAAACAAGCCTAGCAGAGCACTTACAGGAGCCTCGTATATGAAGCTGTCTTCTCAGGTCTGTCTAGAGCAATCTTCATGAAGTGGATGAACAGTTAAATTGTCTGACCAAGGTCTCACTAAGTAGTGGGGACAGGACTGAAGAGTCTCGCTTCAGTGTGTCCTCTTAGCCACTGCACTATTATCTATGAGTTAACTACATTTGTGTACTTGTGAAGGGAACAGGGGAGAAAGAAACCTAAGCCCACGTCCCCCAAACATTCACAAAAGCAAGGCAGTTTTATTTAGATAATGTCAAGTTAGGTTGGAAGCAAGGGTTTTGAATCAATTATTGAAATAGAGCTTCCCGCTTATCGATCAGAATTATATCCCATAAAGATAGGCATACACAGAGTTCAAGGCCAGCCTGAGTCACACAGAACCTTGTTGGGTAGTGGGCTGTTTGTGTGTTCACACACATCTGAGATAGTAAGGTTGACTACTTAAATCTAACGACAACTAGCTGAGGCCAGGAGCATTACACCAAGAGGTACAAAAGGTCATGAAACTGAACACAAAGGAAACACGAACAACAGCTGAAGTGGTTACCTCATTGCACTCATCCACCAGAATGAAGAAGAGATCAAAGCGGGACATGATGGGCGCTGACAGATTGATGTTCTGTTTCAGAGATTTCGATCTGTCGTAGTGTCCGCTGACAGGATTTGCTGCAGCTAAAATGGATGTCCTGGCATTCAGAGTTGCCTGATCATGAGAGAAAATCATGAGACTAAAACACAAAACCCAAATTGGCCAATATAGATACAAGTTCTATCTCATGCAATGAACTAAGTTACTGAACCATCCAAACTCAAGCATGGTATCAGCACAGCTAGCTCTTCTACACAGTGATGAACGGCATGAGTCCCTTAGCTAGCGCTCTGCTAGGAATTACCTTCTAACTAGACATGGGAGGTCTTCATCTGACATGACAGTTGACATTAGCTTCTGACATACCAGACTGAAAACCACCCAATGGTTCATGGAGCTGAGTGCCATGCGGCTAAGAAATCATAGTGAACCTAGCAGGTGCTCCTACAGGAATACTGCTAATAAAATCATGAAGTTAAAAGGAAAAACTGTATGCACTTGCTTACTTGTGTGTAAACTCAGCACATACTTAGTATCCATTGTACTATGAGTTGTACAAATTTCTCTTAAATTTATATACCAGTGTATGACTTTAAAAAAACTATTTTTCAATTTTTAAAAGATTTATTTAATTTTAAAATTATATGTATGCACGTCTTGTGTACTTGTGCCTGCAGTGTCTATACGAGTCAGATGAGGAAGTTGAAATCTCTGGAGTTGTAAGCTGATTCTGAGTTCTGGGAACTGAACTCGGGTCCTCTGCAATAACAATGCCCTTAACTGCTAAGCCATTTGTCTGGCCCCCAAACCTACTACTTTTAATAAGTTAAGATTCTCTTTAATATTGGCTATCATACTGTAATCAGATAATTTCATTTAAATTATCTGTTGATATTTGAGTAATTTGTGGTACTGGCTGTTTTTGTTATAACAAGAAGGCTGTTTAATCAACAAATGCATATTTTATGAAACGTTTACAAAGCACAGCTGGAGGGCTGGAGAGATGGCTCAGCGGTTGAGAGCACTGGCTGCTCTTCCGAAGGTTCTGAGTTCAATTCCCAGCAACGAGTGGTGGCTCACAACCATCTGTAATAGGATCTGATGACTTCTTCTGGTGTGTCTGAAGACAGCTACAGTGTACTCGTCATTTACATAAAAAAAAAAAAAAAAAAAGCACAGCTGGCAAGATGGCTCAGCAGGTTGTGTCCCTTTTATGCAAGTCTAGTAACTGAGTGTGAGCCCCCCAAATCATGTAAAGATGAAAGAACCAAATTCACAAAGTTGTCTTGTCACATAGATGCCAAAGTGGCCCCCAAATAAATATTTAAAAAGCTTTAAATTTCTGAAAAATGAAATGCTAAAAATCACATCAGTACCATTACTTCCTATCACAGCAACATAACTGTACTACTGGACCGTCAGTAACACCTGTACTTTACATTTTAGATTAACATTGCACTTTGGAATAATGTATCCACTAGGTGGATGACTCTGACACACTAATCTGCAGGGCTGAGGGATACCCACCTTCACTCCTGCTTTAGTGATAGATATGGTCTGCTGCTCCATAGCTTCATGAATAGCAACTTGGTCTCGCATGTCCATCTTATCAAACTCATCAATACAACAGACACCCTGTAACCCAAACAGACCTAGCATTAAGAGATTTCCTTGCAGGGCCAAGGATGGAGCTCAGTGGTAGGGTACCTACTTGCCTAGCATGCGTGAGGAAATCAGAGAAACTGCTTTGCAGATTTAAGATGGTAAACTTACAAAGTTTCTTACCAGAGACCTTTCTATTCCCCAGGCAAATGGAGATGGGATATAAACATTCTTAATTCCTGTTTAGGCAAGACTATTCAACAGAACAGAGCTAGAAGGGAATCTCATACCTGACTCACTGAAACTAAGAGCAAAACAAATACTATGCAGGCAACGGACTGCAAAATTTATAAAGCTCAGCATGAAGAGATTTGGGCTGGGTGTAATGGCACATCTGTGATCAAAGAATGTAGGTGGGAGAGGCAGATCTCTGGGAGTTCCAGGCCAATCACAAATACAGACTGATGGGCTTGACCATTGATTTTAGTCTGGAAAAGTCAAGAGCGAAGGAGGAAGGAGTACCACAATGAATATAAGCTTGTATACCCACAAGGAATTACTCTTTGCCAAATATATAGGTAATATCAATGTATTCATGGATAAACCTGAGATGTTAGCAAAGCAACAAACTGGGATGGTCAAGTCACAGTCATCAACACATTCTAGGGATGCTCAGAAAGTATCAACTAATGTATCAATGTAGAGTAATAAAACTGACTAACATACTAATGAATTCAGTAAAAACTATAGCTTGTTATGAAAGGTCGTTCCTATATCCACCAGCGTACAATGTCCTTACGTTGTCAGCCAGCATCAACGCTCCAGCCTCAATGACAAATTCATGAGATTCTTCATCTCTCACCACAGCAGCTGTCAAGCCAGCCGCACTGGAGGCTTTGCCACTGGTGTAGACAGCTCTGGGACTGAACTCATCCACATGCCTATTCAAGAACATCACAAAGATTCATTAACGCAGCAATACACAACACCAGTTCCAGAAATATCAGGTAACAGCAGTTCTAAAACTGATCCAAATTAGTAGGCAGTTGAGCTCCAGTCAGATGAGATGAATACAAGACAAAAACATCATCTTTGAACTTAACAAATGCATTCATTTTTACTTTGTGTGTGTGTATATGTGTGTGTGTGTGTGTGTGTGTGTGTGTGTGTGTGTGTGTGTGTGTGCGCGCGCGCGCGCGCGCGCACATGCGTAGGCGTGGTAAATGAAGGTCAAAGGACAACTTTGTGATTTCTTTCGACCACCCTATACACTTTCCAGGGACTGAACTTCAGCCACCAGGTCTTTGTGTGCTCACTAAGCTATTTTTCCAGCTCCCAAAAATAAACGCTAGGGCTGGTGAAATGGCTCAGTGGTCAAAAGTACTGACTACTCTTAACTTCAAATCCAGGCAACTACATGGTGGCTCACCGTCTGTAATGAGATCTGATGCCCTCTTCTGGTATGTTTGAAGACAGCTACAGTGCACTTACATATAACAAATAAATAAATTTTAAAAAAATTTAAAAAAAAATTAAGAAAGCCAGGTAGTGGTGGTACAGCCTTAAGTCCCAGCATTTGGGAGGTTGAGGCAAGCAGATCTTTACGAGTTCAAGGCCAGATTGGTCTACAGAGCAAGTTTCAAGACAACCAAGGCTACAGAGAACATGCCTCATAAAACCAAAATAAAATTTTTTTAAAAAATTTAAGGAATAGATTTGGGTGTGGAACAAGCTTCTAATCTCAGTACTTAGGAGACTAAGATCATGAATTCGAGGCCATTCTGGGCTGTAGAGAAAAACCCTGTCTGAAAACAATAGAAAAGCAGAGTCTCTGATACTCAATTAGTGATTTTCATAGAATTATTACTACTATAATGGGAGAATAAAAACAACTGGAACATCTATCTATTCATTATGTACAAAACACACTGCAGCACATGCATAAAGTAGATTCCAGCACCACAGCATGGTGAATACAGTGTACTGCACTAAGGGAAGCGAGCTAGACACAGTCCGAAATAGTAGGGTTACACTTATTAGTTAAAGTAAAACGGTGCTTGCTGGGAGCTATGAGAGGGATTGGAGAACCGCGGCTTTACAGGTGTAGTGGTTCAGTTCAGGGGAACAAAAATATGTTCTGGAGACAGAGGGTGGTAGTGACTAGAATTAAACCTAAAAATGGCTAAATTGTGTTTTTACATAAAAGTATAATGTTGTCTACCTCCTGGTCACCCATCTGTTTTATGAGGGACAAGAAATATATTAAACAGAAAGTGGGAAATTACATAAAGCAATTATCTAAAACTCTTTTAAGTTGGACACAGTTGACACATGCTACAGAGACCTGTCTCTAAAACAAACTGTGCAGCTGACACTGACTGCATCCTTGGTAGCAGAGGGGACCAACAAGAACACAAGCATAGCTTTTCCCGCTGTACTACTGCAGGCAGACACGTACTTGAGAAATTGGCTCTTAGCTGTACTTGGATCACCAACAATGCAAACATTTATATCCCCACGAAGAGAGGTTCCTTCCCCTGTGGTCTTAGGAACACCACCGAACAACATCAGTAGAACACCACGTTTTACTTCATCATTGCCTGAAATGAAAAGCTCCAGATGAAAAATTAATTTTCAGGGGATGAGACTAGAGTTTGATCCCAGAAAACCATGTAAAGGTAGAAGGAAATAGCCAACTATACAAAGCTGTCCTCTGACCTTCAACTATATCTTTCCTCTTGGTATGATACATACAAATGCTAACTTAAACAGCTCGGGCACACATAATTTAACCAAAAGAAAAGAAGCCACCATGAGTGTCTTCTCCCATACCACAGGTGTCAGTCGCCCATGCTCACCATCCCAAGAGCCTTTCTTTGTCCACTTCTTATGTGAGGCCTTTCCCACAGCCTTAGCCCTCAAAGACCTTCCCACAAATATAGACTTCCACCACATACCACCACATTTCTAAGTTTTTTTCTTTTTTGCTGGAGTGGGATGAGTGTGCTACCCTTCTGGTCCATTGCCTGTTCTTGCTAGTGGCAGCTTCAGTTCCTTCAGGAATCTGAGGTGACATTTCTTTTGCTGACCAATACTAAATAAATGCACACTACATGCTGAAGGCAATTTGTAGTGCCTCTATTAGCTGCTCCTCCCTCACACCCTTGAGAAATTGGTGACTGAACTCCACTACCCAAAAGATACCTGGCAAATGTATATAAACCATTTATTAAAATAAAACAAAAAACTCCCCCAAACAAACCAACCAAAGAAAAGTAATGGCCTGAGAGACAGTTCATTTGGTAAAGTACTTGCAGGCAAGCCTCAGGACCTGTGATCAGTTCCTAGGAACCATAGGAAAATCCAGCTCCAGCAGCTTACACCTGAAATCCCAGTGCAGGGGAAGCACAGGCAGCCAGATTACTAACTGGGTTTTTCTGACCACCCAGCGCAGCTTACTCAGAGCTGCAGATTAATGAAAGGCTGCCTCAAAACCAAAGCCAACACAAATCCCAAGGAGAACAGCTCCTGGGGACGTCATCTGAGGCTGACTTTGCCCACCATTTTAAGCACACATATGTACACATATAGAAACAGAAAACTAAAAATCCATTCTATAACAAAACTGACACGACGTATGAGACAAATGTGTCGATGGTAAGATGAGTTTCAAATAGTCCATAAAAGCTTTGATATGTGTTATCTTGAGAACCTAAACTGAGTATGCTGGCAGATGCCTTTGATCCAGCACCTGGGAAACAAAAAGAAGCCTAAAATCAACAAAAACTGAGATAGAACCTGTTTGCTGTGGTAGATTATACCTTTAACTCCAGTCCTGTGAGTTCAAGACTAGCTTGGTCTACAGTTCTGGTGCAGCTGAGACTATGTAGTAAGATCTTGTCTCAAACAAAGGAGATAGAACCTAATTTTCTATCTTTGAAGTAGGCATGAATTTAGTGACTCTTGTAGACAGGGTCCAGGCGATACTCAAACTCACATGCATTTCCCTGGGTTGGCCTCCTCCTTGATGGCAGAGAATATAGGTATCACTATGCCTGTGTGACTTGAGTTTTAACAAGTAACTGTGTGAACTTAAGGCCTGTGGCTCCAAGACTAGGAAAGCACTGTCTCCTCCTTGCTTTATTTTCATGTTCTTCACATGAAATGGGCTGCCTGTGGTGAAGACCTGCCCACTAGATGTCTCATTCTTATGGAATCTGAGCTTCCACCTATCCACCAGCACTAAGTCGAGTGAGGCCCTGCATGAGCTCTAGCCCCAATCTACTTCTGGGTGTCCACAGTCTCTGATGATGATCATCTTTATTAAGTGTGTTGGTATGTTGTCTGAATGTGTACCTATTTTCCACTTGCAGGTCTGGTGCCCTCAGAAGCCAAAGGTGCTGGATTCCCTACAGCCAGGGTCATAGACAATAGCGAATTCTGTGAGCCAACCCAGGTTTTCTGAAAAAGCAGTGGGTATCTTATCAGAGCTCTTACCATGTATAGTAGGGAAGAGGCTAGTGCAGAGATTGTGGTACAGGTTTTTGTCCTGACTCATTTCAAACACCTTTTCCCATTCCTTCACCGTCATTTGGTTCTTAATGCTCTCAGCTGTCTGTTCCTCATCTCTGAGTTCTTTTCCTCCAAACTGAGGTGGAAGACAAACAAAGTGAAAAACATTATAGAGAGCCAAGATTACATAAAGGGAAAGAAATTCCACTATAGTAAGATTGCTTGGGAGGTCCAAGTTGTGATTTATTTACTATAGTCCCTAAACTAGGCTTCAGTTAATAAAGATATGTAAAAGCTTATCTTTTATCCAGAGAAGAAATCAAAAGCTACCATTGATTTATGTTACTCTGAATTGTAGTAAGTTCATCACTGACATGAAGATGAAAATTAGCAAAGGGCATTATTCAGCTCTGCCATCTTAGTAAATCTCACACCAAGGTGGAGGATGGAGCCCAATCCCTACCTAGCTGGCACAGATCCTATGCTTAATCTCTAGCACAGTAAACAAATAAGTAAAAATAAGGCCTACCCTTGGGTTGGTTGGTGCAACATAGCAGGCGAGGAAGACCAGCCTGTATGACAGATCCCTGACACCAAGGGCTCGCAGTCCTCGGATGCCCTCTGTCTCATAGCCGTCAACTCCACTGACTCGGGAGTTAGTCTCTGCGCGCGCTCCTGTAAGAGGGAAGGAGAAGGTGTTCCACAGCTCAAACCCTAATGGTGCTCATAGGAACTATGTACTTGAATAAGCCAAAGTTAAAACAGCACCTTTCATAGGAAAATCAATTTTTTATTGTCTTCATCTGTGTTCATTCTGATTGGTAGCCATAAAGGTTACAAAGAAGATTCCAGAAGCCAGATATCCTGAGCAGCAGGTGACCAGGACTCATTACATCTGAGCAACAAATTACTGACCTGGTGTGCTAAGCTTAGAGACATCAGGCACAACAATCAGTGTCCCTGTGAAGTCACATCTGTCACCAGCTTGGGCAGACTCTACAGCTTCGGCTCTCAGGATGACCTCTAAACTTCGGGGAATACTCCCCCGGGGAAGTTCTGCTTGAGTCTCTTGAATGCGAACCTACACCAAGACCAACAGCAAAAGAAAGAGATGCTTTCACATGCTATACATCTGAATATAAATACCCACATAACCCAGCCTCTCTGTACACCGTTTTCTTTGTGTGTGTGTGTGCAGGTGGTTACAGCTATCTCAGGTGTCACTCCTCAGGACCGTCTACCTTCTTTCTTAACACAGGGTCTCTCCCTGGCCCAGAACTCATCAATTTGGCTAGGCTGGATCTGGATGCCTCTGCACATGTTCAAAGTACATGGCACCACGCTGGGTTCTTTACGTGGTGCTAGGGATCAAATACAGGTCTTCATGTCTGTTGACAAACATGTTACTAACTACCCTATCTCCACAGGCCCCCCCTCCCATAACTTTTGACACATACCAATATTCATCTAAAAACTTTGTACTAGGGGCTGAAAGATGTCTCAGCCATCAGGACCATGGGCTGCTTCTCCAGATCACCCACACGGAGGTTACAACTGCAAATACTGCAGCCGCAGAGGCTTCAAAGACTTTGTGTCCTAAAACTTTTTGTCAAATAGTTCAACTGGCTAAGCAATTACATCTCTTGGTTCTGGAGAGGTGGCTCAGTAATTAAAAGCATGATCTACTTTGCAAATGTTGCACTACATGCAGGCAACAGATATAAAAACTTTGTACCCTTTCAGTCAAATAGCTCAATCAGGACTGAAGAGGTGCTCCAGGGCTTAAGAACACTGTTCCTGCAAGACTGGAATTTGATTGCTAGCTTCCTTGTGGAGGCTCATAACCATCTGTGTCATGGCTAGTTCCTGTCATCGTCACACAAACTGTAACTATCTGGGAAGGGGGACCAACCCTCAGTTGGAAAAATGCCTCTATCATGCTGGCCTGTGGGCAAGCACGTGGGGGCATTTTTCTTGATTAATCATTGGTGTGGGAAGGCGCAGAGCACAGTGGTTTGAGCCACTCCCAAGTAAGTGGTCCTGGACTGTAGAAGTGGGCTGACCAAGCCTTGGATAAATAATAAACAGCAAGCAGCATCCACCCGCCCCCCCCCCCATGGTAGTGCTCCCAACCTCCCTGAAGCCGCCACCCTTTAGTACAGTGCCTCAGGCTGTAGGAACCCCTAGCTATAACACCATTTTCGTTGCTATTTCATAACTGTAAATCTGCCATTGTTATGAATTGTTATGTAATCACTTATGTTTTCTGATGATTTTAGGTCGAGATCCACAAGTTGAGACCCACTATTCTATGGCCTCTACTTCAGTTCATACCTCACAGGTCCTGATTTGATGTCCTTCTATGATGGAATGTAACTATAAGATGACATAAATCCCCCCCCCCCCCCCCCAGTTGCTTTTGGTCATGTTTACCACAGCAATAGAACCTAACTAGGACAATCTGTAACACAACCGGATACCTTCTTCTGGCCTCTGTGGGCACTACATTCCTTAAAAAACTGACATCTAAGTAAGTTATTACAAGGGCCAAGAGTGAATTATTAGCAGTAAATTTGATTTAATCTACTTGTCTAATAAATACATTTATATATAAGAATCTAATCTAAACAGAAATAAATACCTTTTGAAAGTCAACAAATCTTGATTTATTAGTGTCGAGAAGGAATCTCTTCCTGTTGGCACACACTGGATTTCGGCAGATATTCGGCTGTGTGTACTTGAACTGCTGTTCTACGTCTTTGATCACTGTTTGACAGTCAAGGCACAGGAAAGTCCCACTCACAAGCTCGGGGTGAACTGGGTGAGTGCGCACCACCTGCCCACTGATTCGGGTGAGCAGCCCAATCCTGGATGAAGTGAGCTCACGAATCCTATTTGAAGACAAACCACATTAATAGATATTCTGTCTTTTCCCTTCAGCTCCGGGGACTGAACCTAAAATCTCATACACTGAGCTACCTACCACCTTAGCTCATTTCCCATCCTCCTAGCGTAAGAAATCTACAAAATGTTTTTTTATTTTTTTGTCTTAATGTATGGGTATGTCTCTGTGCATGTGAGAGCAAACGCTTCCCAAGGCCAGAAGACACGGACTCTTCCTGGAGCAGGAGTTACAAGTGGTTGTGAGCCTCAGATACTCGTGCTGGAAACTAAACTCAGGTCCTCTGCAAACAGTTCACTCTTACCAGGTGAACTATCTCTCCAGGCCGTAATTTCTTTTGAATTATTTAACAGAAATTAAAATAAAAACAAAAATAAAAATGAGCTGGGGAGTGGTGGTGTACAGCTTTAGTTCCAGCACTTGGGAGGCAGAGGCAGGTGGATATCAGAGTTTGAGGCCTGCCTGGTCTACAGAGCAAGTTCTAGGACAGCCAGAACTGAACAGAAAAACAGTCTCAAAAAGCCAGAATAAGTAAATAAAAACAAAAATGAAATATGAAAAGACTGAAGAAATAAACCCCTGGGTGGGTGCCATGCCATGCAAGTGCCCACAGCGTGTCGCTGGAGGGGCAGATCTGGGTGCTCACTGGGGGGTCGGCCGAGCTGGAGGACCGGCTCAGACTCAGGAAAAACAGATTCAGGGTTGGAGCACGTGGTGGTTCAAAGAGTATTTGCTGCTCTCCTAGAGGATCTGAGTTCCTAGCACCTAAGCCACAACAGGAAACTCACTGCAGGGGATCCAGCACCTTTTCCTGGTCTCTTTGGGTAGTGTACACACTTGAGATTCTCACACACACACACACACACACACACGAATAAAACTTTAACAATTTTCTTCAAGTTAAGATGTTTCAAAGTTGGGCTGGAGAGATGGCTCAGCGGTTAAGAGCACTGACTGATCTTCCAGAGGTCCTGAGTTCAATTCCCAGCAACCACATGGTGGCTCACAACCATCTGTAATGGGATCTGATGCCCTCTTCTGGTGTGTCTGAAGACAGCTACAATGTACTCACATACATGAAATTAAAAAAAAAAAAAAGATGTTTCAACGTTATATACTTAGGTGGGGGTGGTGGTACATGCCTTTTAAACAATTATTTATTTTTATTACGTGCACTGGTGTTTCACCTGCATGGATGCTTGTCTGTGAGGGTTTCGGATGCTCTGGAACTGGAATTATAGAGCTGTGAGCTGCCATGAGTGCTGTGAATTGAGCCTGCTCCTCTGGAAGGGAAGCCAGTGCTTTTAACCATTCAACATCTCTCCCAGTCTTAGTGGTGCATGGCTTAACCTCAATACTTCCAGAGGCAGTATTCTGTAATGACTGCTGTGGGTTCAAGGCCAGCCAGTTCTATACACTGTGAGTCCATAGTCATCAAAGTCCAAAATTCATGAGGTTTTTTTTTTTTTTACTTTTTTTTTAAATTAATTAATGCATTCTTTTTTTTTTTAAAAGGCAGAATTTCACTACATATTTCTGGCTGACCTGAACTCACTCTGTTAGACCAGCTGGCCTTGAATATTTAAGAGATCCACATGTCTCTGCTTACTAAGTGCTGAAATTAGGAATGTGCCAATCATTAGCCTTACTCATGAATTTCTGCAACTGTTCTCACATTTTATCCTCTTGGCAAATCTTGCCTCCCAAATTCGCTAAAAGATGCCTTAAAAATATCAATACTAAGTATCTGCTTCACTTCATAGTGCCTATCCTAGCTCCATAGAAAAACAAATTTCTCCAAACTAAGCTTTCTGGGTATTAGGTCTAGGTATTAGGGTAAAATGTCAGCATGAACTCGCTGTGACAGCACTTGCCACAAGGAAACCTGAGGATTGGGATTTGAAGGCAGCATGAGCTACTCAGAGGGCCTTATCTTTAAAAGACACAAGCAAACAGAGGAACTTTCACAGTGTCAGTGCTCCATGAGAGGTGAGGACCCTGAGATGCAGCAAAGGAAGGCTGATTTGTGTCCTACACAGGTAGCAATTGCATGGCTGTGCACCCCCAGTTTTCTAAGTGCCCAGTAAGTGGTGTGGGATATGATGAGTCTTTCACCCTCAAAGGCTCCTTCCTTACTTGTGTCTAGTAGGAAGGTCTTGGAACGCAACATAAAAATCCTTAGCAAAAGGGATCTCCTTTCGGTCTTTGACAAAGGTCTTCAAGGCTCGACACAGGTAAGGGTAGACTCTGAAAAACAAGGAGAACCAGTGACAGATTAGTCTTACTAAGTCTGTCTTCTTTTTCATGTTTGTCAACTTTGAGAGCCCAGCATTTCATCTGGTCACCATCAAACTTTATCAATCATCTCTTATCCCACTACAGACAGAAGCACCAGAGACACTTCGTCTCTCCTTGAAGCTGGGCCCCACTGCTGACTAGCTAGACTGGCTAGCCAGTAAGCACCAGGGATCGTCCTCTTCCCATTCCCCAGCCTTGGGGTTGTAGGCATCAGCTACCACACCTGGTCTATGTAGCTGCTGGGAACTGAACGCTGATCCTAATGCTTATACAGCAAGCACCTTCACCTGTGTGGCTATCTCACCCAGCTCCCCTTCAACTGTTCTTCACTAGCTATGAGTGAAAAATTTCAGAGTCCTCTAGCTTCCAACCCACCATGAAAACACGACCATGCTTCTAATTGGTGTCTTTACTTCTCTTTTATCACTATTAACATTCATATTTATACAAATATTTACTTATAGGAAATATAGACCAATAATTGTGAACAAAGTTTTTTGTCATACATAGTTAAAAACAAAAATGAGCTAAAGTTATTTCTACCCCTAAAACACTCCAGCTATGCTGGATATGGTGGTACACACCTATAATCCCAGTACTTGGGAGGCAGAGACAGAGGTCTCTGTGTCTGAGGCCGGCTTGGTCTACAAAACAAGATCAAGGCCAACCAGGGTATATACTGAGACCCTGATTCAAAACAGACGACAAAACAAAATGCTACACTGACCTATTAAAATGTTCCTAAGGAATTTTATTTTGAAAATTATACATTAGATCAAAAAGGGCAGGATACTTCATCTGTAACATTCTCCAAAACTATACACACATAGGAAGACATCAAAATGCAGTAAGATCCTTATAAAACTCTAGATTTGAGAGGCCGTTGAAAGCTTCAACAGGCCTTCAAAGAATGGCTATCAAGGAGTAGTAAAGTTGAAAGCATACAGATAATCTGATTTTTCCCCCCTCTATTTCTTTTCTTTTTATAATAGATACACGCCGGGCAGTGGTGGCTCATGCCTTTAATCCCAGCACTTGGGAGCCAGAGGCAGGTGGATTTCCGAGTTCGAAGCCAGCCTGGTCTACAAAGTTCCAGAATAGCCAGGGCTACACAGAGAAACTCTGTCTCGAAAAACCAAAAACAAACAAACAAAGAATAGAATAGATGCACACGGGTTAGCAGGATGGTGCAGTCACCAAAGCTGAGACTTTGTGTTCAGTCCCCAGGAAGGACTGAACTGACTCATGTGAGCTTTTATGAAATCTACACTTACCACGGCACACCTGCCCCTTTAAATAAAAATTTAAAAGAGACATACATTACTTCCACAATCAGAAAAGTAATAAAAACAGAATACAACATTACTGCAACAAAGAGCCCAAATTCTAGCTGTTCAGGAAGCTGAGGCAAGACTCCAAACATGATGAGCTCAAGGTCAACCTGGGCAGCACCTAGGTGAGACTCCACCAGAGAAATCACTATCTGTGGTGCCAGGATAGGACTTTGTACCTGAGACTGAATTCACTAGATAAATTATTCTAAGTATCTACTCCAGGGAAGAGATGGGACAGGTGGAGATCAGATAAAACGAAAAAGCAATGTAAAAGCAACTGTTGTTTGTTATCTCACATGAGAAATCCAAGTTCCTCAAAGGCCTAGGCTAAAGTTAGCCCTGCATCAACAGGACCACTTGCTGTACCAGAGGGCCTCTCCTTGGAGGGATAATTGTGACAGCTGCCCTTTCTTACAGGGAACATCCAGGGCAAGGAGCTGGCTTCCCAGGCTTCATGTCCACTCAAGGGAAAACGAATCCATGCTTACCTATAGAACTCTTCCTGAATGGTGGTAGATAGTTGTTGGTTATATTGTTCCAGGTCTGCAAAACTCACAACCAGTGTGTTTCTCTCAGGACGAATTAGTTCCTCTGCAAACTGCAAGTATTTAATTTCTCCATCACTACCCTGGAACCTGCAGATACATACAAGTCACATTAAATAGTGTAACTAGGCAGTAAAAATTAACCTGGACATTAGGTAACTTAGTATATTGATTAATCAGTATCGAGTTTACGATCAGAGGGGTTCACACTCAGTATTTACATGATTTGGGGCAAATTATTTACTTTTCTAAACTTAATCTCATAAAATTGCTGATGAGTAGATTAGGGAATACCTTTAAAATGAATTGTACAATGCCTATACATTTATGTATTTATCCTATTTATGTTTGTGTTTATATTGTGCCCCACATGTGAAAGTACAACTTACAGGGACTACAAAGATGGTTCAGCTGTTATGAGTGCTTGCTGATCTTATAAGACCTGAGTTCCGTTCCAAACACTCACATCAGGAAGCTCACAATTATTTTAATTCCAGACTTAGAGGATCTGACAGCCTTTTCAGGCCTCCAAATTAAAATATAAATAAAACAAAACAAAACTTATGGAAGTCGGTTCTCTCTTTCTACCATGATCCTAGGGACTGTCAGGTTTGCAATAACCACGGAGCCATTAACCCCAGCCTCAACTCAATTAACTTAACTTTTTTTTCTTCTTAAAAATTTTAGATTTTAGCCAGGAAGTGGTGGCACACTTAATTCCAGCACTTGGGAGGCAGAGACAGGCCAGCCTGGTCTACAGAGTGAGTTCCAGGACAGCCAAGGCTACACAGAGAAAACCTGTCTCGGGGGAAAAAAAAATATTTTTTTTCAAGATTTTATGTGAGTATTTTACCTTCATATATGCATGTGTACCATGTGTGCAGAGGGGCTTAAGGAGGTCAGAAGACAGTAATGGGTGTTTCTAGAACTGCAATTACCAGTTGGGTGCTGGGAATAGAACCTAGGTCCTCTACATGAGCAGTCACTGCTTTCAACCACTGGGCCATCTCCCTAGCCCTGATTTAGCAGTTTCTCCAGCTCCTTCTCTGCCCCACCCCACTTCCACGTCAGGGTTTCTTTGTGTAGTCCTGGCTAACCTGAGGCTTTCTCTATTCCAAACTCAAAGAGTTTCACCTGCCTCTGCTTCCTGATACTGGGATTAAAGGTGTGTGCCAGTACCACACATCACACACCCAGATGATTTAACATTGTCTAATGAATAGGCTTTTAAAATTATTGTTATGTGTAATTAAGATCAAAGAGTTAAAACCCAAATGTTCAGCGGGGTGTGGTGGTGCATGCCAGTAATCCCAGCACTTGGGAGGCAGAGGCAGGCGGATTTCTGTGTTTGAGGCCAGCCTGGTCTACAGAGTGAGTTCCAGGACAGCCAGGGCTACACAGAGAAACCCTGTCTCAAAACAACAACAACAACAACAACAACAACAACAACCCCCAAATGTTCTATTTCCATTCATCATAATTTAAGAAGCAGAATAAAAAGGCAGGAAACATTGTTCAGTGCCAGTGCTTGCCTATCACGTACAGTCTTAGGTCTAACCTCTAACACACACACACACACACACACACACACACACACACACTTAAAGCAAGCAAAACAACAACCCACACGGAAATGAGGTATCACCACTAAAGAGCTCAAGAAAATGAAAGCACATTAATTTTTTTGGGAGGTGGGGGGCAAAACCAATTCCTTTTCCAACTACAGAAAGAAGCACTCGAGCATAAAACATCACATCTAGTATCTAAAGTACAGAAAAGGTAGTGAGTGTCGTTTCTGTCCTGGGCTGGCATTCTTAGGAGACAATACCCATAAACAATAAATGTTTCTATTGACAAGTGCCAAAAATAGAAGCCAATCATGCTTACAGGAATAGCTATAATAAAGACTCCCCAATGTAAAAGGTGGCATTGGTGTCATTAAACGGTACATTTACAAAGAAGTGGCAGAGCTTGGTGATGTGGGCCTGTTAATCCTTGTTACTGAGTCTAAAGGTGGAAGGTTAGAAGTTCGAGGTCCAACTAGGCACCTTAGAGTGCCTAGGACCTTCTCTCAAAGGCCCAGGGAGCTGGGTGCAGTGGTGCACTCCTTTATCCCAGCACAGAGAACGATTTCTGTGAATCCAGACAGCTATGCAGCACAGTAAGGTCTGTCAAAGAAATCAAAGGGAGCTACTGCTCAGGGGTAGAATGCTGGTCTAGCATGCGTACGGCTCTGGGTTCCTCCCCTAACACATTAAGAAAACAAGCAAGCAACAAGAAAACAGATGGCTGAGCCACCCAGGGTGACTGAGGGCGGTTTTGGAGAATGAAGTTAATAGAAAATCTAGACACAGCTGGGTGGTGACGGTGCACACATTTAGCCCCAGTGCTTGGGAGGCAGAGGCAGGCACATCTCTGAGTTTGAGGGGCTACACAGAGAAACCCTGTCTCAAAACAAAAAAACGAAAAAGAAATATTTTAGACTATTCTGTAAACAAAAGCAAAGCTGCTCTGTGAAAGGAAGTTGGTTATTTTAAAACTTAAGTCCTGTTTATGCCTAGCTCTAGCTCTTAGCTACCAAGAAAAGGCACTTTTAGTATCTGCAGAAATGAACGTTTCCAAAAGACTTTTGTGTGGACGGCCAGAGGGCTGAGAATCCCACTGTTGACGAGGGAAAGCATCTGGAAAACAGCAGGCTTGCCTGGGATCACAGGGAAAGCAGCAGCTACGGCTGGTTGCCTGAAAGGTCTAGAGTGGCGGGTGTCAGCCTTCCTAATGCTAAGACCCTTCAATACAGTTCCTCATGTTGTGGGGACCCCAGCCATAACACAAACCATCTCACTGCTACTTCATAACTGTAATTTTGCTGTTATGGATCATAATGTGCACCTGGATCTGATATGTGCCCCGCGGGTCCTGACCAGCATGTTGAGAACTGCTGGTTTACAGACTATCATCAAAAGGTGTCTTGGGTTTTGAAGGAGGAGCAGCTGTATTGACTGCCAAAAACATTACAAAGGTAGGAATATAGAACTTAAATTACAGAGGGTTTTTATTTGTTTGTTTTTGTTTTTCAACACCGGGGTTGTCTATGTGTAGCCCTGCCTGTCCTGGAACTCTGTAGACCAGGCTGGTCTCAAACTCATAGGATCTGTCCACCTCTGGCTTGTGCCACACCACTGCCCTGCTTACAGTTTTAAGGACAGCAGAACTTCAAAAGACAGCTGCAGATCCAAAAGGACGATGACTAGATTAGCAATCTGTGGTAACCAGTATACACGTGCCATGCCATTTTATTCTGCCTTAAAAAGAAAACCCTCTACAATAAGCTACATGTCTAGCAAAATTAGCCACACACACTTAAATGAGGCACCTATAGCAATCCAGTTCAGTGTCAAGTGTGGCAGTTGTCAGGAAGCTAGGAAAGGCTATAACTATGTAGAGTTGAAAGAGTTTCAAACAGGGATCATTGTTGTACAAGTTGAATGCACTTCAAGATGCTTTCTGTACACTCCCAAAAGGTCAAAACTGTAAGTTTTTTGTTATATACTGACATAATCTTTAAAAAGAAAAAGGGAAAGAAAAAGAAAAGATTTTTGTAAGCCAAGCCATGGTGTTTACTCTAAGGAGCACACTGGTCTGTGGTTGCTGCTATTGGAAGAGGAACGATGGAAAGGAGGCAGATGCCCAGAAGAATCCTTTCCTTATATAGGGCAAACTCACTGCACTGAACAGTCATCAAGCCATAGGTTCCTGTTAGAACTTTCTTCAACACAAGCTGGCCCAGGCTTGCTTGCACTGCGAGCTCCGCAAGCTCCCGGTACCTGGCTGTGTGCTCAACCCTACCCAAGAGGTAACGGCGCCCCTCAAACCCTGGCCTCCCTGGACTGGGCGGTGAGCCCCGAAATAAAACAGGAAGGGCTGCCTTTCATTCCCAGCATCGCATCAACCAGGCACGGCGGTGCACGTCTGTCATCCCGGCACAAGCTAAGTGGAGGCAGGAGGATCACAAGTTCAAAATCATCTTTGCCTATACGGAGTTCGAAACCCCGTCTCAGAAATGCAAAGAGAAAGAAGCAGAGTATGACGCAAGGGAGCACTGCGGCGGGGAAAGGAGTCGAGGAGGCTTTGGATTCCGGCCTGGCCGGGCCCCATCCCTTCCCGAGCACTCTAGGCCCGGCCTCGGCCAGGCCCGGCTCGGCCCGGCCCGCGAGCCCCCGGAGGCCACTCACTCTTCCAGGAAGTCTAGGAACAGCTTCTGGCATTTCTCCGCCACCTCGTCGCGCACCTCCGGGTGCTGGCTTCCGGCGCCGGGCTCCGCGGCCGCTGCGAGGTCCATGGCAGCGCTGAGAGGACGCACTGCTGAGGAAAGACCACCGCGGAGGAGAGTCCGCAGCTGCGGAATGCCGGGCCGCAGGTTCCACGCGCAGCTCCTTCCGCGCTGCCGCTTCGCGCGCGTCTCCGGCTAGTCCCGCCCTCTCACCTCGGCCAATAATGGGGCAGGAGCTGAGCTACTTCGCGCCAAACCGGTCCAATCAATGGCGGTTCCGTCCAGAGCCCCGCCCAACACACGCACTTTTCGCGCCAAAAGCAGACTCCTTGAAGCTTTTGCCCATGCGCAAAATAATCGCACCCACCCTCCGGTTATTTTGGCTTGAGGCGCTTCAGAGGTGGTGGATTTTTCTCTCCTTCCCTTCCTCCCGCCTCCTCCTCCTCCTCGTCCTCCTCCCTGTCTGCCTCCCTCCTCCCCCTCTTTCTCCCTTTCTTCTCTTTTGCCTTTCTTTTTGTCTCTCTTACCCCCCTCCCTTTCTCCCTTCCCACACCAGGGTTTATATAGATTTATTAATTGAGAAAATAACATCAGAGTGGAAGGAAATCCAAAGAAGGAATACACTTAAAACTTTTCTCCTATTTTTATGTTTTTTAGGTTGTTTCCCTGGTATTGGGACATAAGAATAAGACCCCGTAAAAGAGAAAAGCCACTCAGAGTCAAACCTACTGTGAAGAAAGTAAGGTCTGAGCAAACCACAGGAGAGAGCCCCTTAAAAGTCAGCTGGAGGACTGGAGAGATGGCTTAGAGGGTAGCTCATTCTGCAGAGGACCCAAGCTGGTTTTTATTTATTATTACATCTAAGTACACTACAGCTGTCTTCAGACATTCCAGCAGAGGGTGTCAGATTTCATTACAGGTTGTGATGCTACCATGATGGTTGTGAGCTACCATGTGGGTGCTGGGATTTGAACTCAGGACCTTCGGAAAACCAGTCAGTGTTCTTAACCACTGAGCCATCTCTTTAGCCCCACCCACCATCACTTTTATCCTGGGCCTCTAGGACACAGTAAACCTGGACCCAAATAAATAAGTCACTTTTCGAGGCTTACTGGATGTTAAAATTTTAATGCCCGGAAGAGTAGATCAAATTAATATTTTAATACTATTAAGAGATATACTATAGAGGTTTGCGATTGAAGGTATTATCTTACTCAAAGATGCTAAGACTTGAAGCCTTGAACCTCTCCGTCTTTTGCCAATTCCAAATGTAGCCTTCACTGTGTGAGTATTCTGGGGTTTTCTAGAGGAACGAAACATAAATACACACATACAGGATTTATACAGGATTTATTACGTTTGGCATACAGGCTGTTGTCTGGCTAGTTCAGCAGTGGCTGTCTTCCAACAAAAAGGCCAAGAATTGGATAGTTGTTCAGTCCCCAAGGCTGGCTGTCTTAGCAGGTCTTCATTAAATGTTAGAGTCCTGAAGAAACAGGTTCTGATACCATTAATTGCTGCCTCAGCAGCAGGTCAGATGCATTTGCCAGTGAGAGTGAGGGCAAAGCAGGCAAAGCCACAAATGGCTTCCTTCTGTGTCATTTAAGGTACACTGTCACCAGGTGTGGCCCAGATATTGGGTGGGCCTTTTTTTTGGGGGGGGGGTTGGATTTGTTTTTTTCGAGACAGGGTTTCTCTGTGTAGCCCTGGCTGTCCTGGAACTCACTCTGTAGACCAGGCTGGCCTCGAATTCAGAAATCCGCCTGCCTCTGCCTCCCAGAGTGCTGGGGTTACAGGCGTGCGCCACCACCACCCGACTTTTTTTTTTTTTATCTTTAGATTCCTGGAACCTGATTTCTAGACCAGGCTGGCCTTGAAGTCAAGAGATCCACCTGCCCCTTCCTTCCAAGTGCTGGGATCCAAGGAGTGCAGCAGCACTCCGGGTGTCTAGGGTAGGCCTTCTGGTTACAAGAGATCCAGATTCAGGGTGAGTTTTCTCACTTCACAGGATCCAACCAAGAAAATCCTTCACAAGTGTGTCCAGATGCTCCGGTTTAGTTAATTCTTGAAGTAAAGTTGACAACTAAGATCAGCCATCACAGTGTGAGTGTGTGTTGTGTGTTTTGCTAAGTTTTTTCCCCCTTTTTTCCTTTTGATAAAGCTCCAGTCCAGCTAGTACTACAAAGTGAGACTCTGCCTTAAAAAAAATAAATAAAAAATAAATAAAAGAAAGAAAAAAAAAGAAATGTTTTTCTGAGTCAGATAACCCAACTCTAGAGACTGAATGGTCTCGCTGAATCCTTAGATGTGTTTATATAGTTAGAGGTAACAACAGAAACCAGGGCAGTAAAAAGAACCGTGGAAGTTGTACAATGCATTCTAGGAAGGAGGATAGCAGATCACAGATGCTGTGTAAGAGAAGACAATGGGAGACAGTCTCTGTGGCGCAGGGCTTTTACTTAGGGAGAGGGAAGGCAAGGCAGAGGAAGCTGGAGAGAAGGAGGACGAGGGCATTAAGGATGACTGAAAGATTATAACATGCACACATATGAAGATGCATTTTATGAAGTTATTCCAATTGCAGTGATAACACTCCCTTCAAGAGATATAGACTAATACAAACTCCAGTCCTAGGTTTGAAAATCTTCTCTAAGTTGTTGCCAAAGAAGTCCCAAAGACTCCCCCCAAAATACAGTTGGTTGCCTCCCAGACCTTGAAGGTAAAACCCTATTGCCGTAGACATCACACTCTTCGGACCTAGAACTTGGAGAAATCTAAGTAAAACTAACCTGAAGTCTCTTTCTTCCCTGAGGACTCTCACAGGATCCAAAAGATGCAAAGTCTGATTTTTCTTTGCAGGTGGATGGGAGTGGGAGACAGCTTCCTGGTTAGGGATGGGGGCTCGTGCCAATGTCGCCTGCAAGCACTGGGACTCTGTTGGCTTGAAGCTGTGTAGGCCCTGTGCATGGTGTCGGTCTGCATCTGAATGTGCATCCGTCCTGTTGTATCTGGGACACCGTGTTTCCTGGGTGTCTTCCAGTCCTTTGGCCTCTTCCTCCACATAGCCTCCTGAACCCTGAAGGGAGGGGTTTGAGGAAGACAACCTATTTCGTACTGCATGTTCCAAAATCCCACTCTCTGCCATCATCCAGTTGTCGGTCGGTCTGTGCTAGTTTCCACCCACTGCAAGAGGGAGCTTCTCTGATACTGGCTGAGTAAGGCACTGACCTGTGGGTATAGACAAATGTCCTTAAGACCATTTGTTATGTTCCTTTAACAGAATACTATTTGGTTTCCTCTAGACCCATGACCTATCTAGTCTAAAGGCTATCCAAGCAGGCATAGATTCCAACTTGTGGAGTGGACCTTGAATGCAGAGTGTTTGGTTATTCCCAGAATGTTTGTGCCATTTCATTGGCATGAAATGCAGGCAGGTAGCCATTGTAGATCACAGGGTTTGTAGCTGGGTTGGTGGTTGCCTTTCTCCTCTGGTAGTGAGCAGAGTACCTTCTAGTACCATGAAATGTTAATCAGTGGCAGTAAAGGCTCTAAATAGGCATCAGCTCCATTATGTGTTTGGCTTTTTATGGTGTCCCTCTCCTGTGTGTGTGTTTTTTTAAAAAGGCCCAGTTTTAATTATGTGTATGTGTGGCCATGTCAGGTGTGTGCGCTTGAATGAGCACCCAGGGAGCTCAGGTGCCCTATAGCTGGAATTATAGGTAATTTTGAGCTGCCAGACGTAGGTGCTAGAAATCAAATTCTGGTCCTGTGTAAGAGTAGTAGACTCTTGAACACTGAGCCGTCTTTATGGCCCCTTTCTGTATTATTTTAAATGGCTACATATATTTTTGTAAAGACCATCCATGTGGTATATTTTTTAAGTTTACTTTAAATATTAAGATTTTTTTTCTTAATGACTAACGAGACAATAAGGCTATGAGACAGTGTCTTGTAGTTCAGGCTGACTGGAAACTCCCTTTGTAGCTGAAGACAGTCTTGAACTTCTGCTCTTCCAGCTTTTATACCTAAATGTTATAGGCATACACCACCATACATGGTTTATACAGTGCTGGAGATCAAAACCAGGCTTTCATGTGAGCACTCTACCAATTGTGTTGTGGTTCTAAACTTTTAACTGCTGATTTCTACATGAGGGGCCTAAAATGGCAGAGCACATTTCTGAGGGCTCTTCTTGTGTCTCCTAACTGAAGAGTTAGCTCACTGGGAATATAGACATCTAGTTCCACAGACTCTCAAAGGCATCAGTCACTGCAAGAGATGGTGAGCAGAGCTATTCCTTCTGCTTCTGTATGCTGCAGCCCTGCAGTTTACTTAATGGTTGTTATTTTAAGTTGCTTGCTAAGGTATTTGGTGTCCCCTCCATGTACAATTATCTTCAAGGTGGTACTCTGATCAAGCCTTCAAAAGTTGTTGCAATGCTAACAGCAAAAGTCAAAGCCAAAAAAGCGCAGTTTCATTTAATGGCACAGTGCTATGGAGCGAGGTGGACACCAGACATGGGGATCTTGGGAAAAATGCTCTCATAGTTTCTTGGTCTCAAACATAGAGAAGATAAGGATGAAAAAAACCTGAGTACTGAGTCAGTGGGCAAGGTGTCTTCAAAAATCTCTATTCTGAGCTGGGAACATGACTCAGCTGCTCAAGTGCTGGCTGTGTGAAGTGTAAAGATATGACTTTGGACTTGAGAATCCTCGTTTGTTTAAAACTCTATTTTTATGTATGAATACACTGTCACTTTCTTCAGATATACCAGAAGAGGGTATTGGATTCCATTTCAGATACTGTGAGCCACCATGTGGTTGCTGGGAATTGAACCTAGGACCTCTGGGAGAGCAGTCAGCTCTCTTTTTCTTTCTCTTTCTTTCCTTCCTTCCTTTATTTTTCCTTCCTTCTTTCCTTCTTTCTTTTTTTCCCCAGACAGGGTTTCTATGTGTATCCCCAGCTATCCTGGAACTTACTCTGTAGACCATGCTGGCCTCGAACTCAGAAATCCACCTGCCTCTGCGCCGCTACCACCTCCCAGCAGTTTTCTTAACCTCTGAGCCATCTCTCCAGCCTGATAACCTGTTTTCAAAAAGAGCTGGATGTGGTGGTGTGTGCCTATAATCCCAGAACCAGGGAAGCAAAAACAGGCAGATCTCAGGTTCTCAGTGATTAGTCATTGCAAGCTCTAGGTTCCGTGAGAAATCCTCTCAAATTAAGCAACACCCAAAGTTGTCTTTAGCCTCTAAGAACCATACACACCTATATACACGTACACAGCCACATGAACATAGGCATATGTATCTGTGCATCTCTTGCTTGCGTGCGCACACACACACAGATTCCCTCTTCTTCGTCTATACGGTCTCTCAGCAGAGGTCCCTGAAGAGGTGGAGATGAAGGAAAGGGAAGCCTGGCTGGCTCGGAGGGTCTAAAGCTTTGGATTCACCTGTGCTTGAGCTTCAGACAGTACCTGTAGGAGTCTGGCTAAGTCAGCTCCCAATCTGTACATTCCGCAGCATTACATCTTTGCTTTGTGGTGAAGTGGGCCTCAGCCTAAATTCTTGCATAGAGCTCCATGTTGTCACGTTAAGTTTTATCAGCAGGATACTGTACCTAGGACAAGCTTTACAGGCAGGAGAGAAAATGTAACTGATTGCGATGTGTCTAGGCTAAGGTACATTGCCACGCCTCTCCTGGTGGTTAGTGCATCACAAAGCTTCTACAAAATGCATGTTTTGTCTGTAGGGATGGTGCTGCAGTGGAGCACAGCCCACAACTCCTGTGGTTGGCAGACAAGTCACTGAAGCGAGTAGAGAATTAGCACAGATACGGTGAGTACACTCATGCTGACCCAGTGTGGGACCAGGAGGCTCCCGTGGAGCACGAGTGGGAGTCTGTCAAACCCTGGAAATCCTGAGGCTGGCAGGAGCATCTGCCCCAGGTCCGTGTGTCCTGCCCACATAGCCCTGTGCCCTCACTTCCATCCCCACCCTGGTGGTCATGTAGTCCGGTAGTCAGGTTAAACTTTCTGGCAGCTCCTGGAATCCTTATACACGAGGCATCTCCAGCACCCTGGCCTTGGCCAATGATGCACAATCACCCGGAAAGCCCGGTCCGCCCTCCCAACCCCCATTAATCGCCCTGTTTCACTGACGCTACCTCCCAAGAGTCTGTTCTCTGAGATTCACAGCTGCCTGAAGTCTCTTCCACTCCTGGCCGTCCTGCCTTGATCTGCACTACTGACGCCCATCACCCCGAACAGCACCACAACCTCCACCCCATCACCAAGCTATTCTCAGTCAGCTGTGTCCAGTGTGCAGTGACCATGACAAACCAATTTATGTTGCTTCTTTTGGTGGCATCTCCCTCAATAGCACCAAATATACACTAAGATATTTACTTTCCCATGTGCTTATTCTTTTGAGACAGCAGAAGTCCTGAACCGTTAGCCCTCCTGTGCTCACACCCCCAGCGCTGCGGCCACAGGTGCGTGCTGTCATGCACCCTCTGCTCTGTATCACTATTCACATCTAATAGTAATATAAGGTCAGTTTATTTTTTATTTTCCCAATGAATATACATCAATAACCAGTTATAAAATCAGACTTCTATAAAGTCACACAAAACTATCATTAGCTTTAAATTTTTATTGAATTCAGCCTCAGAATTGATAACAATGTTTCAGTGTTACTGTTTCTAACCAGGGTTCTCAGATGCGTCACATGATTTTTGAAAGTAACTTTTAAGACATACCAGTTTTATATATGTTAAAATCGTAGTAATTTCTCCAATTCTTTTTTTCAATGTCAAGAGTTAAAAGTCCAAATATTGAAAACTTAGGATATTAGTACAGTAGCCACCACAATATAGAAAAGGGGAAAAAATGATATAATCTTAAACTGTTTAAATTTTCCTTAACATTTCCTATAGTGATAAGACTATGAATTTCAACCATAGAAATTTCTCATTAAATGTTCAAGTATTTTCTATTTAAGTATATCCAAAGTTCTAAAACTTTTTTACTTAATTTGTACTGAGCTACTTAAAAAATAATTGTGGCACTTTAATATGACATTAATTCTACTGCATATCTTAAGTCCCTCAGGTATAACCTAACCAATAGCAGGTTACAGAAGAGAATAAAAAGTGTGTCTTTAAGGTGTGAGTCTTTTGGGGTCACGAGGAAACATTGAGGTCTGACGTACGTTATGCAATCCTAAAAACAGCATCGTCACCCTTTCCAACCCTGTGGACAAGAAAAATAACAGTTAATCCCCTTTGAAAACCTCTCATTTACCAGTCCAATGGCTTTTTGGTAGAACATATTGTTTCATTTTATAAAACTGGAACATACCTATTATATATTTTTTCCTCCTCCCCAAGACATAGAAATTCACTACTCTATTCTCTGGATCTGAACCTAACAGCTCTAAAATACCAGCAAGTAGAATCACACAGAACTTGCCCTTTGCCACTGGCTTACTGATTCCTATATTGTCTGCATACTTCATTTATGCTGAAGCACACCAAAATTCCTCTTTTTTGTTTGTTTTTTTCCGAGACAGGGTTTCTCTGTGTAGTCCTGGAACTCACTCTGTAGACCAGGCTGGCCTCGAACTCAGAAATCCGCCTTCCTCTGCCTCCCAGTAAAGGTGTACGCCACCACCGCCCAACAATTTCTCCAATTTCTCTCTTTTTAAGACTGATTGGCTGTATGTATGTATGTATGTATGTACATACGTATGTTTGTATGTTATGGGGATACACACACACACACACACACACACACACACACACACACACACACACACAAATCTTATTCCAGAAATCCAAAATGTTCCAAAATCTGGAATTTTGGGAGCACCATGCAACACTCAAGGATTCTCAATGGTAACGTCTATGAATTTATTCCAAACTTCAAGAAAATACAAAATTTAAAATACTTGTGGTCCTGAACATGTCAGACAAGGGATCCTTAACTAGTACCACATTGTGCTGGCCCATCTACTCATGACGGATACTTGGCTGTATCCATGTCTCAGCCACTGTCTAAAGAACCACTAGGAAGATGTATACATAAGTATTTCTCTGATGTGCCATTTCTAATTCTTTTGGGCACATTCACAGGTTTAGACTGACAGGCCACAGGGCAATGCTTTCTTTAGAGTATATACAATTGAGGCAGGCTGTTGGATCCGATGAGGACTGAATCTTTCCTGTTGGGAACTATAAAGCTATTTCCTGCATGGGGCATTTTCTGGTGATTGTTATGACAGCTTAAGCAGCAGTAGCACCCCTAGCGTAGCAGGTGCACCTCACTGCGGACTGGGCTGCTGAGCATCTGCCCATGTGCCCACCAACCACCTAATCCTCTTGGAGAAATTTCTGTTCAGGTCCTTTGCCTTGAACTCTTTATTTATTGTGGATATTCACTTCACCTCTTATCAAATATATGAATTATAAATATTTGTTCCCATTATGCAAGCTGTCTTTTCCTCGTATTTTAACTTGAGAAAATGATTTATTTATATAATTACATGTCTGTGTGCATGCAGATGTGTTCAGGAGGCATTAGATCTCTTGGCTCTGAGGTTTCAGGTGATTTTAGAGCCCCAATGTGGGTGCTAGGAACTCAGCCCCTGTCGTCTGGAAGAGCAAGTACTCTCAGCATCAGCCATCCATGTCTCGACCCCCGCTTCACTTTCTTCCCCGCTGGCCTCCTGCCCTCATGTTGGTGCTGGGAATCCACTGTAGGGAGCACACGGACAAGCTACAGCCTCTAGCTGCCTTCCCCCATTTCAAGTCCTGGGAGTCAAACCTAGCCTGTACATGCTAGGCAGGTAATTAATTTTTGATACACAAAGTTTAAAATTCTCCCTAAGTTCAACTTGGCTATTAATTACCTTGCTGTGTGTGCCATAGGTGCTGTATCTAAGACACCACATCCAAATCCAATGTTCTGATGCCTTTGCTCTGTTTTATTCTAATAGTTTTATAGTGTTAGGTTTCTCATTTAGATATTGGATCCATTTGGGGTTATTATTTTTATATGGGGTGAGGTAAGGATTTAACTTTGTTCTAATCACTGGGAAAAAAAAAAAACCATTGTTCTGTGACCTTTAAAATTATTTTAAATTTACATGTATGTGCGTGAATACATGTGAGTTTATGTGCACTACTACATATGTAAGAAGCCCACTGAGGCTAGAAGAAGGCATTAGGTCCCCTAAAACTGGAATCATAAATGGTTGAATTGTTATGTGGGTGTTGGAAACCGAACCCAGGCCCTCTGCAAGAGCGGCAAGTGCTCCTAACCACTGAGCCATCCTTCCAGGTCCCTTCTACAGTCTTTACATTTGCTTTTCATTTGAGTTTACATAGTTATTTATAAGCAATAAAAGTATTACCAATGCCTCCACCAGCATGAGGAGGGGCTCCAAAGCGGAAGGAATCAATGTAAGCTTTGATTTTCTCCAAATCTAAAAAAAGAAAACATAGCTTATCATCTTAGAAAAGGAAAAAAAGCTATTGCTAAAATGAAGATGGGGGAGACTTATTATGAGACATCTTTAAAATGTTCACAATGTGCTATTTTTATAATATACACTGTTTAAATATTTTAAATTAATTACCAATTCCATGGTGTAAAGCTCTCTCTGTAAGCAACTGAGGATCATGTATTCTTTGTGCTCCAGATAATATTTCTTCTCCTCTCATGAACATATCGTAAGAGTTGGACTGTTTCTGCAGAAGAAAAATGAATGAGCCACTACCATTCTTGTGTGCTATCACACTTTTCCCAAAATAACCAACCATGGGAGAAGATGACGGAGGTAATGATGACCCTTCTACATAACTTCCTCTCGATGGCAGAACAGTTTTTGTTTTCTCTGGTCAGATTTCTGTTCTCTTTACCTTACCCCTCAGTAATCAGAACACCTCAGCTAAAGCAGTGGGGAGTGGTTTTTATTTCACTTTATTGCTTGAAAAATTTTTTAAAAAAGATATGAATTTTGGTCTGTTTTGATTGCAAGTTACCAACAGATATTTATTTTTATTTATTTATTTTTTTTTAAGTAAAACTCGTTTAAGGAAAGTTAAATTGAAACTGAATTAACCTATACTTAACTTGTTGCCTATCAGGTATTTGATACTATCAGTTTTAACTTTTCAATAAACAATGACTTTGATTCCCAGATCACTTCAGTATTACCAGGAACTTGTTGTAAATGCTAAACCCTAATCGCTGCACCAGACCAATGATTAGAAATGCTAAGGTTAGCACTTAGCAATCTGTATTTTAAAAAGCCCTCCAGTCTGGTGTTGGTGGTGTACACTTGGAAGGCAGAGGCCTAGTCTATATATCAAGTTCCAGGACAATTAATGATAGATGGTAAGACCTTGCATTTAAAAATGTGAAAAAATAAAACCAAACCAAACTCCAAGCCCTGTAGATGGTTCGTGGGAACCACTGTAAAGCAAAAGCTCTGAGACATCTGGAGTATTAACTCCTAAACAGAATGCGAGCTTTGATTTTCTTCATGTCTATCAAAGGAAGCAATTTATAGTCTGGAGAAATGGCTCAACAGTTAAGAGTACTGGCGTTCTTCCAGAGAACCCAGGTTCTATTCCCAGCACCCATAGGGCAGCTCACAACTGTCTGTAAATCTATCAGGGGATCTGACTTCCTCACATGAATGCATACAAAATTAAATAAATCATAAAAAAAACCCAAAACCCCCACAATTTACCACCTTAGTGTTAATTCTTAGAAAAAAATGACCTAGGATATTAACTTAAGTTATCACAACTAATTTGTTACAAAATTCAAATTTGGTTATTAGAGAGTTCTCTTTCTCCCCCACAAACAGATGATTTAAGATCAAATTACTTACAGGATTTCTTGGGTCAGGCATGGTATAGAAAGGTCTTACTGCCAATGGATATTTATCAAGAACATAGAAGTCTGTATCATACTATTAAAAGAAAGAAACTGTGTTAGATCTATACAATATTTTGTGGAAATTTTCTAATATTAATCATTATATTAACATAAAATCCCTGAATTATTTTTCTAATAATTTAGTTTTCTGTTTAGATATGTAATGAAAATTGGGTAATGTTCTTCAAACAGAAGCAATTGAAATAAGTACTGTTAAGGTGTTTGATACTTTTTACTGCCTCACAGGCTTAGTTAAAAGCAATTGCATCTCAGCTCTTCCCCAATGCCATACCCTCTTGCTAAAGCTGCAGATTGGGAGAGAGCGACAGAGTGCAGGAGGCCTGCTCGGGCTGCTGTCCTAACACCGCAGGGCTTCAGGAAGCTTAACTATTTCAAGTGCAACCAGCAGGAGGAGCTCAAGGCATTTCTACACTTCTTTAAATTACTGTCCCTTAAAAAACACAATGAAGATAAGTTTTTTTCTCCTTTGGTTTTACATTTAGAAATAAGAGCAAGAGTGCACAAGTTACACCTTTATAGCTCAGAGACCCTTCACCACTAATCTGATAATCTGGTGTCCTTTAGAGACACTTCAGTGTGGCTGTACAAATGTCACACAATGAATTTAAATGGTTGGTCAGAATCTACCTAAACATTTTTTCTTTTTCTAAGAACAAAGTATAATTCTCTTTACTAACTCTGGAGACATACCACTGTAGGGAAATGGTAAAATACATTCCTTTTCCTAAGGAACATTTAAGATTAAAAAAAAAAAAAAATCCAACGCATGTATGAATCCTACCTTTTCCTTCACCAAACGACCCAACAGTTTTTCATTTGGTGTACTGAAAAAAAAAAACATGAAAGTAATATTTTAGGGTGAAACAGAAACTCTCAGGGGATGGGGGTGGGAGAGTGGTGATCGTACACCTTTAATCCCAGCACTTGGGAGGCAGAGGCGGGTAGATTTCTGAGTTCAAGGACAGCCTGGTCTACAGAGTGAGTTCCAGAACAGCCAGGGCTACACAGAGAAACCCTGTCTCAAAAAACCCAAATAAAATAAAATAAAATAGAAATAAAAATAAAAAGGGGTTGGAGAGATGGCTCAATGGGTAAGAGCACCAACTGCTCTTCCAGAGGTCCTGAGTTCAAATTCCAGCAACCACATGGTGGCTTACAACCATTCATAGAGATCTGACACCCTCTCCTAGTGTGTCTGAAGACAGCTACAGTGTATTCATAATAAATAAATACATACATTAATTAATTAAATAATAAAAAAATAAACTCTCTTACTTTCAAGATTTGTCTAGGTGTGTTGGATCCACTGGAGTTGAGTTTCATAGCAGCTGTGAAACAGCTTGATGTGAGTGCAGAGAACCAAACTCACCGCCTCTGGACTGGCAGTCAGAGCTCTTAAGCACTGAGCTTGACGTTGACTGTAGTTTTTAGATTAGAAAGGCACCTTTCTATTTGAGGTTCTCACAGGATAACGAACATACTGTCAGCTGCGCACTTGCGTCTGTTAAGACAGGCATTTCAGGAAGCCACCACAAGTGTGCCTCCCCAGCTACTTGGTGCACATATATACACACTGCTCCAACACTTAAAAACCAAGCAGAGCTTAGGATTCTGCTGATCCAGAAACAGGAGGCAAACACTTTACTAATTATGTAAAATAAAATATAGTGGATTAACATTAGAAGGTCTTGCCATTAAATAGTCTTCTTTCCTATTACTCCACAAAGGTTTGTAATACGACAACCAGTATACCCAAGTCTTTAAATAAACAAATAAATAATGGGTTTAGAGTCAAGTATAATTTTTGGGTAAAAAAATTTAAAAGCAACCACCTTTTGCTTCCACATATCTCCTATGTACTGTCATGATAATTTACTATTTTGACTAGGAACCTCTGAAATATTGACAACAATTTTCTATTTTTACTATGCAATTTATTCCAAATAATAAGGAATATGAATTACATTTAGGTAGCAAAATATGGAATATCGATAACATACAGACATTAGTATTTTATGTCTAGTCCTGTATGGGGTGATTTAGAATGTTCTTTACCTTGTTATCACAGTGATTTTTAAAGTGAAGTAATATTATAAATAAAATTCACAGGCAATTTATAGTTATTTGTTTAATCTTGGCTGTCCTATTATATAAACCAGGTCCCTGCCCTGAGTGCTGGGATTAAAGGTGTGTACTACCATGCCTAGCCATAAAATATTTTTTAAAGATTCATTTACTTTTATTTTTTATGTATGACTGCTTTGCCTGTATGTACGTATATGTACTACATGTATACCTGGTGTCCTGGGAGGCCATGGATCCCCTAGAAGAGGAACTACAGATAGTTGTAAGCCATTTGTACTGGATCCTCTAAAAGAGCAGCAAGAGCTCTTAACTGCTGAGCTCCAGCCCCCGCCCCATATAATTTATACATTATATGTTACATATATTATCTATCTACCTCTCTATATAATGTATTTATTTGTTGTGAGTGACTGTTTGCCTACATGTGTTCTCTAAGAACAGCGAGTCCTCTTAGCCACTGAGCCATCTTTCCAGATCTCCTCTCCATTCATTTTGAGGCAAGGTCTAAGCTGCTCAGGCTGGCCCAGGGCCCACTCTGAAGTCCCGGCAAACTCTGGATTAGTGACCTCTTGCCTCCCAAGAACATGGGGTTACTGGTCCGTACCACCAGGCTTGTCTTCCTACATTTGTCAAAGGGTTATAAATAGGGAAAACACTGAAAAGTTATAGACAAAATTATTAAAGCATAGGCAAACAGTATTAAGTATAAAATTTTAATTATTATGTAAAATATTATTATGCAAAATGCCAATATTAATAAAAGTTATCAGCTAGGTGAAATACAGTAAACCTTAGCATTAAAGTTAAAAGAGAAAATACCAGAGACCAACCTTAGATCTTCCTCGTCGTCCATTTCAACTCCTGCTTCTCTAAGCATAGCCAAAGCCTCACAATATTCCAGTCTTAAAGTTGGCTCCAAAAATTTGAACGGCTCACATGGGAACTGTTTATTCACAGTTTGAATTTCAGTCTGAAACCTGCATGTTCAATGCTTTAGTTAATAAAATGTTAGTTAAATGTTTCTTCCACAAGAGGTCACTATAAGCAGTATACAATACCAGCCTGAACTAGCGACTGAGCCAAGAAAAACATTATCAAACATTCCAGTTTCATGTTTTTTCTTTTAAAAGTTACAGTAGCATTAAAGGATTAAAATTTTTATTTGCAATTACTATCAGCTAACACTGTTAGAAACACAAAATACCCATTTTGTGAAGCATGAAAACCCCGATGTTTTAATCCTTAAACCCTTCTTAAACACGAGGACACTAATGCAGGTCTGCCTTGTTCCCCCACACCCACCATGCTTTCTCAGACAGTTCAAGAGCGCTACTTCTTTCCTACTGGGATATCCCTAAGGTCCAATGCATACCCTGCACATAGTAGGACAGAAAGAATGGTAACTGCAGAGAAGAGTCCTGCATTTCTGTTGTGAAGGACACTTTCTTTTTTCTGACTCCCTGACTAGCCTCACACTTGAGATGCGCCATGTTACTGTCTCAATGCTGTAGTTAAAGGTATAAGCCGCCATATCAGAGATATTTTAATAAGATTTAGAAAAGCATTTTTTGCTATAATATTTATGGATGAAATGATATGAAACTTGTTTTAAATGGGGAAGGAAATGGGCATAACAAGAATTAGCTATAGACTGGCAATACTAAGTACATGGGATTTGCAGGCTTAATGTTCCTAATTTAAACATGTTTTAAATTAAGGGCTGGAGAGATGCCTCAGTGGTTATAAGCATTCTTCTCTTGAAGAGGACCCAAGTGCAGTTCCTAGTACCCACATCAGGTAGCTTGTTGCCACCTTGTAACTGTAGTGTCAGAGAAATTGACACCTAGATTCAGAGGGCACTTGTACTTACAACATATACACACACCACCCCCACATATGCATAATAAAAAGAAAAAATAGTCTTTACGCCCATATGGGATTCCAGGTGTGTCACATCTAGCACAGTCCTTGTTTTGGCTCTTTGCTTCTCCTCTCTGAGACCCATTTGCATATTGTCTTGTATCAAACATGAGCGGGTACAGCACAAGCCTGACAGTCCAAATTACAAGGGACAGGATAGCAAATGGTTTCTAAATGAGCTATAAACTATAACAGAAGGCTGTTTTTCAAATCACTGCCCCTATAACCCTTCTCCAATCAAAACAAAAACAAAAAGACACCAAAAAAACTGAAATTGTTTTGAAATTAAGGCCATTTCAGAATATCAAATAATTATAACCTTTCTTGAAGTCCTTTGAATATTTGCACCAAAGTGTCAGCAATCTCTTCTACAACTTCATGGTAATGATAATTAAAGGCCATTTCAATATCCAAACCAACAAATTCAGTCAGATGTCTATGGGTATTGGAGTCTTCGGCTCTGAAAACTTAACCAAAGAAAAACAGCACAATATTTTAAGTCTTGGGTAAGTGAGGACTTAAGTGCAGATTTCTACTGGGTAGTGCCCAAGTGATACTGTTTCCCACCCCACAGAGTGAGATGGAGTACTGATCAGCCATCTGTTCCAGCATTCTCCTAGACATCAAGTTCATTACAAACTCCTAAGTCCTAGAGAAAAGGAGAACCAAATGCAAATTAATAAGAGGCTCTTGAGAACCCCCAGGGAATGCAAGATCCTTAGGCACCAACTCAATAATTAAAACCAGACTCAATTATGACCAGTACAGTGAGTCTGTCTCCATTTTATTAAGATATGGCTTAAGCAAAATGAACCTGCATAAATGAAGTAACGTTATACACGTTCAGCAACTCCCACTCCAGTTCTGCGCTGTGCGTCTCCCTAAGGCCTCCTCACCAGCTTGGCTCATCTTTCACTCTCCTGCCACATTAAGATTCCTGCAGCACAGCCCTGCTTGGACACTCACAAGGACTCCCAAAAGATTACTCTAACAAGACATAAAATGACAAAAGTCTGAAAGCTTTGTACTCTGCAATTTAGTCTTAGCTTATCCTTTTACATTCTAACCACTCTTATTTCTGTTTTCTCTGGTACTCCGTACTTTTACCCATCCTGGTCCTTCTGACTAGAACACATCTCAGTTTTTATATATCCTACTACATCCTTAAAGCTCACTGTAGTTTGAATTTTCTTTCACAGAGACTCCAGCAGACAATATTTTTACACTCACTGATAATTTTACCACACATTTTGATTATTCTTTTTCTTTTGAGACAGGGTCTCATTCAGTAGCCCTAGTTGTCTGGATCTCATGATGATCCTCCTGCCTCAGCCTCCTGAGTGCTGGGTTACAGGCATGAGCCACCACACGATTCCCCTGACACAGACTTAAAGATGTCATTTGGATATATAATCATGGGATTATTTTGCAATTCATTTGCTTATTCCCCGTGACTTATCTATGCGTGCATCGCATATTCAGTACCAGAAGTGGGGATAACATGTTACCTTTTCACTCAAGGCATGGTCTGTAAACTAGGAGTAGCAGCAGTTATGTGAGTGTCAGAGCCTAGTCTCAGGTTTTACCTGAGGATGCATCAGAACCTGCATTTGACCAAGTTCCCTATCAGCATTTCGTGAGTGCTGTTGATTCTTCTATGAACATGGCACCCAGCATAAGAATATATATGTAATACATGTCTGGCAAATAACTGCTCAATAATTTTAGAAAATTAAACATTTAAATTTTGTCCCAATTTCTCTATTAGCAAAAGCTTAAGCTTTGTTCAACTATCAAAAACCTTATATTATATGGCTGTACATTGTTTGTGCAGTGCCCACAAAGGCTAGAAGCAGGCACCAAATCCCCTGTAACTGGAATCCTATTTAATTGTTGGCTATGGCTCAGCAGTTCAGAGCACTGGCTTCTCTTCCAGGGGACCTAGGTTCGATTCCCAGCACTTGCACAAGAGCTCATTGAGAGTCATCTGCCTCTGAGTCCTAGAATTAAAGGTATATATCAGCATGCCTGGCCAGTCCTCAAAGCACGAACTTTTTTTTTTAGTTTTTTGAGACAGGGTTTCTCTGTGTAGCCCTGGCTGTCCTGGAACTCACTCTGTAGGCCATCCTGGCCTCGAACTCAGAAATCTGCCTGCCTCTGCCTCCCAAGTGCTAGGATTAAAGGCGTGCGCCACCACTGCCCAGCTCAAAGCATGAACTTTTAAGATGAGGTATTGTCATTGACACACATGTGTATGTGTTCATTTCTATCTTGAAGTTCAGCTCAATATTTTTTCCTTTTCTTTTTGTGGAACTGTATGGAAAGCCCTACACATACTAACAAATGAACTACCACGGAGCCAGCTACATCCCCTGCTCTTAAATTCTACTATTTGTATAGTCAGTATATAAAAGGATTCAAGCTTTCAGAGTATCTAAACTCATAACTACTCTAAAATTAATGGACTTAATAGAATTGTTTAACTCAACATAATCATACATTTAATAAACATAAAAATGGCAATACCTTACCTGGTCCAATGCAGAAAACCTTCTCAAAATCAGCACAAATGCACATCTGCTTATATAGTTGTGGAGACTGAGCAAGGTAGGCATTATTTTTAAAATAGGATACAGTAAAAACATTGGCTCCTCCTTCACTGGCAGCTGAAATACAATTATTTGCATTATCATAACCAATTGTATTAAGTAATGTAAATTCTTATTAAAAGAAAAAGTAGTTTACTTAGAGAAAAAAAGAAAAACTAGAAACTGGAGAATTGCAGATAAATGTTCCCTTTTCTGAACTGATTTTATGTCTATTACTTTAAGGCTATAGAAACCTAAATGAATACACAGAAGGAAAAAAGATTCTTTTATTGTCTTCCTTCCTTTTTTCTGAGACAGGATCTCATCAAGTGAGGCTACTGCATTATTTTCCTAACAGCTACTAAACAATATTGTTTTTGAAAAGGGGTTCTCTGCATTTCCCTGAGAACTCACTCTAGATTAGGATGGCCGTGAACTCAGAGGTCCATGTGCCTCTGCCTCCCGAGTGGGGAAAATTAAAGGTGTGTGCTACCACATCTGTCTGGCATTTTAATTATTTTTCCAACTGTAGCAAAATACAATATTTAATTTTTTAAATCTATAATGAACTGCTACTCTTGCTTTTTACTTTTCTGTAATGTATGTATATCATATGCATACCCTGTAGAGGAGGAGGTCAGAAGGCACTGGGTTTCCTGAAACTGGAGTTACATGCAGGTGGCTCAAAGCTACTGTGTCCATGCTGGGAACTGAATCTGGGTCCTCTCAAGAGTAACAAGTGTTCTCAACCACCAAACCATAGTCTTTAAAAATGTTTATTGACTTAGTGTATGACTCTCCTGTGGGGAGGACAGCTTGTGAATGCTGGTTCTCCCCTCCTCTCCTTGTACTGTGCCCTGGGTGCTGATCTCACATTGTTAGGCTTGGTGGCTGTGGCAAGCCTCTTTGCTCATTGAATCATCACACACTGGCCCTGAAATGATTTTTCCCCTTTGAAAAAAAGCTCTCTTATGTAGCTCTGGCTAACTTGGAACTCGCAAAGATCTACCTGCCTCTGGCTCCAGAATGCTGGGATGAAAGGTGTTTTGCCACGAGACCAGCTAGAATGCTATTTGTAATACATCGTTTACGTGATTCGTTAGCACTTCTAAAAGGGTAATGATCATGACAAGATTTTCATGCAAGAAGGACATCAATGTAGTATTTAGTGATTTTTACAGTGTATTTTATATAAAACCAAATTGCAGTACCAGTTTTGCAGTAAAGGAAACTTATGTAATAAAAATATCTTTGGTCTAGTAGGAATTGTGCTGTTTGCTACTGCATTATTTATTTCCCCATAATTATCACAAAATGACTCTTGAAGGAAGAATATGGAACACTGTAGGCCGTGGTATTATTGACCTTGAAATGGAACTAAACCTTAAGTGACTCTTGAGATTATTCAGTTAAAAATTAACATAAGCAACATCTAGGAAGAGTAATTAAATTTTTTTTTAATTATAGGGAACATTATGAAGCATACCTGAAATAATTTTAGGAGTTTGGATTTCCACAAAACCTTTGTTAATTAAAGTTTCTCGGAAGAGATGGCAGATGCCGGATTGGAGACGGAAGATGGCCTGACTAGTTGATGTCTGTAAGAGAGATTCAAAATCTACTTAAATCAACCTGGCCCACCAAGCACTCACTAAGAGCAAATCCAACTATTTCTGTTCTCAACAATTTTTAAGTCCAACAGTTCTGGAGAGGATGGAACACACAACACCCCGAACCAGAAGGTGATGAGACACATGCAATCTAATGACTACATATGACCACACTGAGCCATTCTGATTAGAGATGCTTCCTGAGCGGATGGTCTAATTTGTCAGAATTCCATTTGAAAAAATATTCAACTATTGATGAAACAGCTTGCTTGTAGAACCTCTTGGGGACTGTTTTTTAGAGGCAATCCATTAAATGAGATGTATCAATATTTACACAGCATACAAATACTCTCCTAAGTAAGAATTGAGCATGGGGCAACAAATTACCAAAGACAACATGAATATTTATCTTAATTGTAACAAATTATATGCTAACTGTAGATAGCAATGGCCTACAATGGCACATAAAAAAAACAGCAGCAGCCCTTTAAGAGCTAGCTACTGTCACCTTTCCTATTTTCTTTCATTTTTCCTCTTTACCTCCTCAGTTACTCTGGCTTCCTTTGTTTACTTGTAGTCTCAATCAGGATTGATAGTGGCCAGAGCTCTCTCTTAATTATCTGTGCTCCAGTTAAAAGAAGTGGCTTCTTAGCATTAAGTCTTGCCTAATACATTAAAGAAAAAAACCAAACCAAACCAAACCTTTATAACCAGGTAGGTGTTTGGTAAAATACTTGACCTCAAACCACACCAGGGCAGTCATGAGTTGGTACCGAGGCATTTCAATGAACTGTTCTATGGGCAGAGCTCACTCCTGCTCGGGCACACACAGCACTCTGATGAGACACACTTTAGTGTCTGATGCAGACACTAAAGACCAGGCAGCCTCTTTGCACCTCCTTTATAGGAAAGGAGAAGATCCAGGCTTATTTTTTCTTGTATGTTTGTTTTTCAAGACAGGATTTCTCTGTGTAGTCCTGGCCATCCTAGAACTTGCTCTGTAGACTAGCTGACCTTGAACTTGATTCTTTGCCTCTTGAGTGCTGGGATAAAAGGCTTGTGCCGTCACCACCACTCAGTTGGGGGGCTTATTTTTTACATTTTATTCTGTACATATGTATCTGCAAGGTCAAAGGATAACTTAGAGAAGTTGGCTTTCTTTTTTTACCACATGGGAACTTGGCATGGATTATCAGGCTTAGTTACAAGTGCCTTTATACTTTGAACCATCTTGCTATCTCAAAACAGGGCACACTTAAGCAATGTTACTTTATAATTCGAATTCAAAGATACAAATCAATGATTTATCACAAAAATAAATATTCTAAAAGCCTCTATAATCTATTTAATTGTTCACTTTGAAGACATTTAAACTGGAGAGGATATGTGACTCTACTTATTTACTTGTTCATTTACTTATTCATTCATTTATTTTTTGTATGAAGTGACTTAAAGAAACACTAGTTCACCGAATCACCACAAACTGTGTACTCTTCTGTTTCTAAAACCTAGTAACCTATACATCAAAGAGGTATGTCATTATATTGCTACACATATGGAGACACAATTCACTTTAGTGACACGTACTCTGTAAGGGTCACTAGTATACTTCATAGCTATTTCTTTCTTTTAGCAAGCATAACTAAACTTAGTATTTTTAAAAAACAAGACCAAAAAGCAAAAATAAATATGCCCTATCACATAGTAAACCTCTATTTTTGATTTCCTGATTGTATCATTTCAATAAATCTGTCAATGTGTGTGGAAAATGGACTGTATTATATAAGAATAAACACCTCTCTGTCCCATTAGGTTCCTCAAAGTACTTGCTGGCTCCTAGAAAAACAGGTACCTAGTTTACTAAAAAGAAGGAGGCTGGAGAGTAAGAACAAGAAAAGAAGAAGAAGAAAGAAACCATTGCATCTCTTCATGTTTAAGAGGACAAGAGGTCAACGGGGAGAATCTGAAGTGTTGAGTGTCAAACAAGCCCAAGTTTCCAATGACACTGTTAATGGTACTGAGTGTTTCACCATTCTCACAATAAATTATTTTCAGTTTCTGGCTTAAAACAAAACAAAACAAACAAACAAAACCTCAATTGCTACCTCAACTGAACTCACTGTAGTTTTTGCTTCTTTCCAGTTAATAGTTTTGAAACTAGTTTATAGACTTGTGAAGCTGGACTGAGGAGCAAGAGATATCTGGTGAATATTCCTCAGTTGCAAATCTGAAATGCTCTACAATCTGAAACTTTCTCAACATTGATCTGGTGCTACAAGTAGAAAAACCCACACCAAGACTATGTTTAATGCAGAAGATTAATTTAAAATATTGCATATAAAATTACCTTCAGACTAGGCAGGAGGAGCTGACAGGTTTTGGCAGGAGAGAAAGATCAATGGAGGAGGTGGAGGAGGAGGCCTGGATGAAACTGCAAGTTCTATGGGATAACTTAGATGGGAATAGAGTATATATAGTAAAGATGGGAACACACTACATGGGAGATCTGCCCAATCCAGGCATCTAGCTTGTCTGAATACTGATTGAGTTGTGATTTCTTTTACTGGGTAATTGGGTTGGAAAACTACCGCAACAATGTAGAGCTTATAATCACATACAAGTAACCTCTGTGATTAAAAAAAAAAAAAAAAAAACCAAAAAAACCAAAACCCTGGAATCACTGCAAAGCTGCAATTATATTAGCATAATAAGGGGACTTCATCAGAGCTCAGGTTAGATCCCAGCCAAGACTCTAGCACACAAGCACTGTAGTATTCAATAAAGGTCCTGCAGACTGAGAATGGGTGAGTTTGCAACACAGCAGTGTCAGGCATCCCTACGACGCCAATTCTAGCATACATCCAGAACACTACCTCAGACCATCCGAAACTATTTTTAAAATGCTATAGACTATGGCAGCCACCCACCTATGGTTCTTATAGCACTCGCAATGTTCTCTCTGATGCTCACATAAATCAGCATTACTTCAACTTGTTTCTGCCTCTACTCATTTCTATCATGGTGGGTTTCACTTATATTACCATTATTTCCTTTAAATCACACCTTAAATGGTGCATCCTTAGCAATATCATCTATGAATACATGAATTTAATTTGCAAGTTAAATCACATTAGCTATTAAAATATAAAGTACGCATCTGTTTAACACCAAGAAACCATTGTATATTTCAAGAAAAATATTGCAAAACTGAAATATAAATTCCAATATGCTGGTATGCAAACTATATTGTCAAGAAAATCTTTTGTATTAAAAGCCAGGCAGTGGTGGTACATGTCTTTAATCCCAGCACTTGGAAGGCAGAGGCAGGAGGATTTCTGAGTTCAAGGCCAGCCTGATCTACAGAGTGAGTTCCAGGACAGCCAGGGCTACACAGAGAAACCCTGTCTCAACAAAACAAAACAAAACAAAACAAAACAAAACAAAACAGTGTAAAAATTCTTTAGAAATACAGATTTTTTTTTTTATTCTTTGCTTGAAAGAGCAGACAGACCTTTATTACGAACTGTCTATTTGTTGAATAAGTGTTTTAGACTCTTAGAAAGGAATGCATTGGTCTGGAGAGAGACTCAGCAGTTAAGAGCACTGACTGCTCTTCTAGAGGTCCTGATTTCAATTCCCAGCAACCACATAAGTGGCTCAGAGTCATCAGTAATGAGGTCTGATGCCCTCTTCTGGTGTGTCTGAAGGCAGCTACAGTGTACTCATATACATAAGATAAATACTTTTTTTTAAAAAGGGGGAATACATTTTAAATATTTTTAGTATATGTTTTTAGATTTTATAAATAAATTTTTAGATTTATTTTATGTATTTAAGTGTTTTGTCTGAATGTATATGTATGTGCACCATGTGTATGCCCAGTGTCCTCAGAGGTCAGAAGAGGCCATTATTAGATCCTCTGAAACTGGAGTTGCAAACACTTGTAAGCTTCCATGACAGTGCTTGGAAACAAACTTTGGCCCTTGGCAAGAGGAGCAAGTCTTCTTAACTGCTGAGCCATTTCTCCAGCCCTGTCCCTCTTAAAAATGATATTTATTTACTAATATTTGTTTTAACTAAAAATGCATGTGTATGATGCCTGCATGTATGCCACGTGGTTTCAGTGCCCAGGGAAGTCTACAGGAGCATATCAGAGCCCCTGGAATGGGAGTTAAGAGTCAGTTACAAGCTGTCTTGTGGGAGCTAGAAACTACAGGGCAACAACAATGTAACCACTTAGCCATCTCTGGCTCTTGCCTAAAACAAAACAAGGTAGCACTTCTGTGTGTGGGAAAGCAGGCGCCTGCCGAGATGCATGTGGCAGTCAGAGGATAACATTCAAGAGCTGATTGTCTCCTTTTATCTGGTGGGTTCCTGGGACTAATCTCAGGTTACAGTGCTTGGTGGCAGGTACCTACATGGATGAACTGTCTTGATAGCTCCAAGAATGTTACCGTGTTAAAGCCACGTCTATCCTCAGGGGAGGAGTCTGAGGCAAGCCGCGTTTTCCATAGGCCACCCACCCAGCTCCTTCCTATTCTGGATCCCCTCCGAGGGCGGCAGGCTATGGGAGCCTCTGTGGAAGGGGGACTTAATCAGAGTCTCTCTGTGATCTCTCCTTATTCTCAGGTACAGATAAAAGTCGCCAACATAGTCAACACTTATTATTTCCTCTTGGGGATTCATTCTGTAAATCTAGAAATAAATTACTTTAGTTAGTGTAACATTACAATTTACTTCAAAACCTTTTCCTTTTTTCTGCATGTTGACCTAACATCCCATTCATGTAAATGGGAGCCCCAAAGGAGACCAGATCTCCTGGCACTGGAGTTACAGGGCTGTTACAGTTGTGACCAGCCTTGTAGGTACTGGGAACTGAACCCAAGTCCTCTGGAAGAACAGCCAGAGCTCTAATCCACTGTGCCATCGCTCTAGTCCACAATTTATTTGTTGTTTTAATTGACCCCCATGCACTAAACCGTTTATTACCGACCTCAAGAACTCTTAGGTATTTTAGGAGATTAGACTGTTGTATGAGGTATTAGTGCAGTCCTACCTCCCTGGGGTTGTCGGGTTATCATACAAGTTGAACTATTTAAAAAAAAAAGCATATGGGGCTGGTGAGATGGCTCAGCAGTTAAGAGCACTGACTGGTTTTCTAGAGGTTATCAGTTCAAATTCCAGCAGCCATATGATGGCTCACAACCATCTGTAATGAGAAACAAACAACAACAACAACAACAAAATACAAAAAAACCAACAACAACAAAAACCCAAAATCTATGGGCCCTACGCAGCATGTTCTGAGGACCTAGATTCAATTCCCAGTACAACCAGATATAAAATTTGAGAAGTAAAAGCAAGAGGATCAGAAATTCAGGCCATCCCCAACTATACAAAGTTCAAGATCAACTTGGAATGCACGAGGCCCTGTCTCAAGAAAGTACATACATACAAACATACATACATACGTATGTACATACAGATGGCTCAGCCAGAAGAGATGCTAGCTGCTAATCCTGATGGCTTGAGTTTGATCCTTGGAAACTACACGGTGTAAGGCGAGAACCAACTCCCACAAGCTGTGCTCTGACTTTCACATGTACTCCACGGCATGTCTCCCTTCCACAAAATATGTAAGATGGCTCAGGCAAGTGCTAAGGACAAGGGCTGGGCTCACTAGTGCATAGAAAGGCAAATGGAGGTGGAGTGTGCTTATAATCACAGCACTGTGGAGCTAGAGAGAGGAGCAAGCTGGTTCGGGAGACCAGTCTCAAACAGTGAACTCTGTGTTCAGGAGTGGTCCAGAAGAACTTGGACAACTACCTCACCCAACACACAGATGCACAAAAGGCACTCACTCACTCACTCACTCACTCACTCACTCACTCACACACACTCACACACACACACACACACACACACACACACACACACACACACACACACACACACACACCTTTGCATATGTACCTCCATATAGGGAAATATGCATATATGTACATGCCTATCACAGACACATGAAAAAAAGGTGTTTATAAGGATCAGACAAACAACATGACTGAAATAAAGGCAAAATACTCCCTGGCGGTATAGGACAACAAAAAAGGCACATATTCTACTTAGTATTTTAGCCAACATGGGCCCAGGACTGCAAGGATCTCTAACTTTTCAAGAAAAATCATTTGGATGTTAGTATGAAAACCTTCTCATCCCCTTCTTTTCCTTCCACAGACCATAATACTTTGTCCAAGATATCCCCCAACTCATTTTTCTATTGTTTTTGAGCTAGGGTCTCATTACTGTAGTGAAGACTGACCTCTAACTGCCTGTGTAATCTAAGTACACTTTGATTTTTACTGCCTCAGCTTCTTGAATGTTGGGATCACTGGTACACACACAGTCAAGCCTGGTCAGATCCTGGGATCACGTGATCTTTCTATCTCAGCCTACCAAACACCTGGGATCACAGGCCTGTGGCACTGTACTCAGCAAAACTCCCATGATTCACTGGTGGCAATGCATTTGAATTAAAATACCCACACCACTAGCATAATTTTTCTGGGCTAACCTGTACATAAGTCAGTAACAATGTTCAACAAATAGTATGAGCAAACACAGTCTATCTAACTCGTATGGCCAAAATACATGAAAAGAACCTAAGCTTTCTACGCAGTATCAGGAGGTTATTTTTTTCAACATTAATTAAAATGGAGATTAATTAAAAAAAAAAAAAGAAGAAACAGTAAGTGTACTAAGGGGACACTCACAACTTCAGAAGAATCAAAGTTGGAAAGAACTTGGGGAACAAAGAACCTGAGCATGAGATAGACTACTAGGAGGAAGATGTGGTCAAACATGAAGAAAGAAAGATGACAAACCAATGGTGAAACCACTGAACTCTTTCACTTGCAACCAAACCAAAAAGGAAATAGAAACCCCATGAGATGGCAGTGTAGATCCCAACGGACTTACTTGCTTCTTCATAACAGCACCTGTCCTACCTGACTGCAATAAACTGTAAGCAATTTCTTTCACATCTTGTAGTGGTTTAATGGTTGCATTTCTACTTGCTGACTAACCTGTGTAAAACACACATCACATGGAAGCCACCCAAACACTGGTTTTTAGATTCATCTGTTGTTTTCAAACAAAGCAAGTCAGCATCCTGCAAACCAGTTAAGACTCACCTGCTCCTGTTACTGGCATCTCTTTCTGTAGGAAGGGTCAGTCAGAGAAGTACACTATATCTTGCATCATGATACTTACACATAGGCAAGTGGCAATTTCAAGGTTGGCATAATCATATCAACAAACAAATGAGGCCTACCCTGAGGTCAATGACTCTGTTGTCTAATCTTGTATCCTGGTTAACTGTAGCTCTTCCATCCTTAAAAAAAAAAAAGAGGGATGGGAGAGAATAAGAAAACAGGATTTTACCAGTATTTTTTGTTTTTGCTTTTTAGATTTGGTTTTTTCGAGACAGGGTTTCTCTGTATAGCTCTGGCTGTCCTGGAACTCACTCTGTAGACCAGGCCGACCCCGAACTCAGAAATCTGCCTGCCTCTGCCTCCCAGAGCGCTGGGATTACAGGCGTGTGCCACCACCGCCCAGCTATCAGTATTTTGAAGTACACAAGCACACATACACCCCATTCTAAGAAGCGATGTTTCCTTTTAGTGAGAAAAGCATACGTTAACATTGCTCACAGAAATCAAGAAGCCAAGATAATGAACAGAATAAAAAGAAGGCCAGGGAGAAGTTGGAGTTAGAAGGCAGCAATTATGCTGGGGATGGTATGGAATGCCTCTAATGCTAGCACTTGGGAAGCAGAGGCAGGTGCATCTCTGTGAGTCTGAGGCTAGCCAGAACTCATAGTGAGACTGTCTCAACCCACCCCCTCAACAAAAGAGAAAATGGAGTGAAGGGGAGGGAGACTTAGACTAGATGTCTCAGTGGGTAAGCATGTCATAAAGGATTAGTACTGTACTTCGAATCCCAATTATCCCTGGCGGTAATACATGAACTAGCTAGACTAGCTTAATCAGTGAGCTCTAGGTTCAAAATGAGATACCCTGTCTCAATATCAATGGTGAAGAGTGGTTAAGGAAGACAGAGAGCCACTATCATATCTGGCATCCAATATGCACATATGTCCCCACATACATGGGTACATGCGGTGGTGGCACATGCCTTTAATTCCAGCACTTGGGAGGCAGAGGCAGGTGGATTTCTGAGTTTGAGGCCAGCCTGGTCTACAGAGTGAGTTCCAGGACAGCCACAGCTATACAGAGAAACCCTGTCTCAAAAAACCAGAAAGAACTCCGTAAAAGCTGTATGACTGGTAACTCCTCAACACTATGAATTCAAGAACAATATGAGAACCTAGATGTATGCAGTCAGATATTTACACACTTTGTCTATATTTAACATGAAGCCACACTTGTAACAGGAAAGATTTGTTTAGGAAAATATAAAATATGTTTAGGTCACTTTTACTTTTTATTTAAAATATATTCAAGCATGCAATACTTTACTGACAAACACATCAATAAAACAAAAGCTTATGGTTTTATCTTTTATATTTTTAAGAAAATAAAAAAGGACTTTTTTCCTTTTGGATCTGGGATTCCTACCTGCTAGATTAAACCTCTATCACTGAGCTGTAGCCTAGCTGTCAAACAGATCAGGACACCAAAACATTCTAGAGATATGCTAGTGTAAGAGCAATGTAATTGAACCCGGGCCTCTTGAATACTAGATTAACCTCTCTGGCTGAGCTACACCCCCAGCTCCTGCACAGTGTAAGAACAGAACTCAAATCAACTTCCAGGTACACTTACTACAGTCAGTGTCACAGCCTATCCAGAGCAAGCACACAGTGTGATACAAACTCTACCTCTTCTCCGTCCACTTCAGGTCGAATGGCATCATCCAGCTGCAAGGGCAGGCGAGGTTCAGCCAAGCTAATCACATAAATCTGAAAGTGAGAAATTGCCAAAAATACTAAGAAGTCACCAAACTTGGTATCTTCTGTTTAAAGACAATCTATGTGAAATGATGTTTGCATACATCTTTAATTGAAACTACTTGGTGAAATAAAAAAAGGTAATATCCATTTAAAAATAGACTGTTTTTATTTTATGCGCATTGGTGTTTTGCCTGCCTGTGTGTCTGAGTGAGGGAGTCATGTTTCCTTGAAACATGAGTTACAGACAGTTGTGAGGTGCCATGTGGGTGCTGGGAATTAAAGCAGGGACCTCCCACATCAGTCATTAATCAACTGCCACTGAGCCGTGTCTCCAGCCCAGATAGCATCCATTTTAGATCTATGTAACAGGGATAATATTGTTGGCTTTATGGATTGTTTGAAGTCAACAAATATTTTATAAACCCTAGGTATACACCAATGTAATAAACGAAAGTTGTGATTAAGGAAATCAATTTCAAAGTTTCAATTAAAATGGAGTCTGCCACAAGAACCAAAGCATTAATGTCAGCGGTACTCAGCCATCCCCGCCCCCATGGCCCGCTGGGCTACGCCCATCTTCCTTTCTTTATTCTTTGTCTCCTTTAACTGTCTCCTCTCATCCAACACCTCATCTCACTTCCTCCTCTTCTGGTCAGGAGCTGCCTCACTGGGGATGTTCTTTTATGCTGTCAAAGTCCCTCAATACTCACCCACACTAATTTCACATTTTAGTGAAAAAAATAGTGAGTTTATGAGTAATGTAGGATTTTCTGAGCACTCTTCAAAACATATTACCTTATCACTTACACCCGGTGAATTACCTTTATTTAGTTAAGTCAGGAAAGGAAGCTATATTCTCTCAATTTGTAGATTACACTTGGCATTCAAGGAAAATTGTCAGAAGGTTTTACTCTAAAGTAGAATTATCTATCATGGTTTCCTACACCCAAGTTTTAGGCTTTCTTTGTTTAACGCAATCTTGACTTTCAAATCCCAAGATGAAGAACCCAAGTGCTGACTTTCATAACCAGTGGAAACCCACCCTCTCCTTCACTGGGTCTGAGTTTACACAGTATTTGGCACAAAATATATGCAAGCAGTAACTGTTGAATATCTAAGAGCGAGGGACAGTCAATTGCTTATGATACAATTTAAATTTGTTGTAAAATACTTTATTAGTATTATTATTAATAATATATAAAATATGTTATTCTGATGAAACTTGTTTCTAAGACTTAAGTATTTATTATTGATACTTCTATAATGCAAGATATGTGCTCTGCCACTGAGGTACCTCCCTCCCAGTAAAAATCAGAAAAATATGTGGGTTTTTTTTTTTTTAAAGTCATTAAGTTTTCCTTGGTAGAGTATACTGAAAACATGTCAGTTGGAAGATAGTGGTGATGTAGCCTTTTTGTCATTATAAATGGATTTCTTTAGTAGACTCAACAAAGAACAAAGTAATGTGTCAGGTCAGCTCAGTAAAAATACAAAATTTCTATATCTCAGAATTCCATGACAATGAACTCGTATTACATTTAACTTCATTTCCAAATCGGTAGGTAGAGATGTCCTGAACTCTCCGAGTAAGCCATTCTTACGCATGCTCCTAAGTACTCTACTCCTTTCTGAAGGAGGGAAGAAACTATCCCTTGCCTTGAAAACTTCTTAAGCATTCATTCATTTATATGGACCTGCACATATATATAATTTATGCTCACATCATAGGACAGAGCACCATTTTTATGAGTTGGCTCTCTCCTTGTATTAAGTGGGTCCCACAGTGTACAATAACTGATTCAGCAATTAACATAAACCTCAGAATTTTATTACATCAATTTGTTGCTGTTGTTGTTTGGTTTGGTTTTTCCATGTAGATCAGGATAGCATCAAACTCACAGATATCTATCTGCCTACCTCTTGCCTCTCAGTTGCTTCGATTAAAAGTGTATACCAATATGCCCAGCTCTAACTATTAAGAACATAAGATCTGACACAAAATGGTCAAAGAATCTCTCAAATCTATATATAATTTTATCTGTGTCTGTCTTATTCTCTTTTCTTACGGGTTAAACGCAGGGCACTATGCGCGCTAAGCTGTACCTCCCGCCCTCACAATTATATGGCACGATGAGTTACCTTCTGGACGTGCAACTCAACATCCTGCTGTGTACAGCTTCCAATTTTCTGATTTACTTTCCTCACAACACCTTCAATGTCAACAATACTTTCTTTGTTGATGCTGTCAAGAGAAAAAAATCCTCAACATTAATAATCTCATTAGAGGTGTCAGAATTCATTTGGTATTTAAGAGCAGAATATATCAAGCCATTCTTTAATACAGGAGACTGTTTCAATAAAGCCAGCCTCTTTGATTTACTGAAAACAAGCTATTACGCAGTATACTTTGTGAGACTTTTTAAAGACATGACTTTTTAAAAAGATGCCACAGTTTAGTAACCATTTATAAGACACCTGAGAACATAAAAAGCAATAGGACAAAGTGAACTGTGAGATGTAGTAAAGTCTCTGAATTATTAAAAAACCCTTTCTTATACTTGAGATTCACTAAGATCAGCATTTCCTATAATAAGAAGCACTGGCGTCAATAAATGCAATTACTGTTATGCAATGGAATTAAATAATAGAAGAAGGACAACCAAAAAGCAATCCAAGTACCCAGAGTAATAGGGCGCTGCTCTGTAATCACAGTTTCAGCCTAAGGTTTCTTTTTGCGCACTTGCCCCAGGAGTGTGACTGAAAACCTGGACATGGACTCACACTTAAGGAATGTTTGTGTGACACCTGTATTTGGTGAAAAATATAAGATAAGAGTGTTCACGGAAAAGTTCCTTTTATTCTGATACAGAATTGCACCTTCAGTAGCTGTGATGTTTCTAGAACCCTAGAAAGCACACACTGTTACCTTTCCTGAACACCACAGGAATCTACAAAGGTTGGAAAGCCTAGGCTGTACTGCCTAGGATTCTGTCACCAACTACCTTTAAAAAAAGAACTAACAGGCCGGCAGTGGTGGGGAGGCAGAAGCATGCAGATCTCTGAGTTGGACGTCAGCCTGGCCTCAGAAAAGTAAAGCTAGGGCTATATAGAAACCCTGTCTCAAAAAAAAAAAAAAAAAAAAAAAAAAAAAGAATTAACAGTACTCATAGCCTTTCTCTCTTGAGTATCCTGTACCACAACCACATTGAATTCCTAACTAAAGAAAAATCATAATTTGTAGTTAAAGAGCAGGTGGCACCTGTAACCCGGAAGGATCAGGTTTACTGATCCATTTACTATGAAGAGTATTTCTCAACCCCTGCACTATAGTGTTGGTCTATTTTCTAACAGCTGCCTCTCTGCACACATGAGCACACCGATGCCTGAAGAGACATTCAGGACTTGTTTTACATGTCTCCAGAAGGAAAGGGTTTTCTTCACTTGTCAATATAATATACTGGGAACCAACTCCAACTCTAGCACCAATCATCCTGTTGTCCATAAGCCCACGGCTCTTTGGTTTACACCCTCTGACTCCCATGTAGAGCTCTTTGATAATCCTCTCAATATTCTGTTGGCAGGGAGCCTTTTTCAAAGTCACTTAAGTTAAACATGCTCCCCAGCCTCCTTTGAGACAGGGTTTCATTATGTAGACCTGGCTGGCCTAGAGGTTAACATGTAGCCATGGTTGCCCTCAAACTCAAGAGCTCTTCCAGTCTCCTGAGTGCTGGAATTAAAGGTGTGTGGCACCATGCCCAGTAACACTGCTTAAAAAAACACACACTGACTTAATTTTTTGTGTGTGTGTCTGTGTGTAAACCACTAGGAAGCCCTGAGTGACTGAAGTCCTGAGTGAATGTGTGTTTGCTGACATGAACACAGCATGTCAAGGACCCCCAAACCTCAGACTCACGGAAAAATGGCAGTTTTCCTCTGGACCATGTGCAGATGCTGACGGTGTGCAGAAAATGTTCTCCACGGCTTACTCCCCACTAGACCTTTACTGCCTCAAGACTGCTCCCTAACAGAGACTACTCCTCTCTCCTTAATCTAGCCGTATACTATAAAATTTGCTTCCTTGATTAAATTGCATACAATAACCTGCCTTTCAGGTTTACCTCTATAAAATAAACATGTTGAACTAGCAGGGTGCTGAGATCAGATGACAACTTGGGTAAATCAGTTCTTTCCTCTGATCATGTGGGCACAAGGGATCAACCTTGTCAGGTTTGGCACCAAGCACCTCTCCTTGCCAGACTACTTTGCTGGCCCAATCTGTCCACTTTTTGTACTTATGATTCATGTGTGTATGATGAGTGTTTTGCTTGTATGTAGAGCCAAGTACTCTTATCTACTGAGAAATCTAGTTTCACACTAGTTTCCTTCCAGAAAAATACTGAAACGTGAGTGTGATGGTTTGTATATGCTTGGGCTAGGGAGTGGCACTATTAGGAGGTGTGGCCTTGTTGGAGTAGGTGTGTCACTGTGGGGATGTGGGCTTTAAGACCCTCACCCTAGCTGCCCGGGAGTCTGTATTCTGCTAGCAGCCTTCAGATGAAGATGAAGCCTCAGCTCCTCCTGCACCATGCCTGCCTGGATGCTGCCATGCTCCTGCCTTGATAACCATAGACTGAACCTCTGAACCCATAAGCCAGCCCCAATTAAATGTCCTTTATAAGACTTGCTTTGGTCATGGTGTCTGTTCACAGCATTAAAACCCTAAGACAGTGAACAAAGATCCTCTGCTTAGGACTGGTTGGAGATTTCCTTATTGGTACTAGCTGTTTCAAACCTGTTTCAAAATGGGATGAGGTGCCCATTTAACATATCAAAGGGGACCTGGAGGCCAGGCTCTCCTGTATTCTTCAGTCTCTACCTATTACAAGACCATCCTGGCTGGCATACCCCATCTCCTACCCTGAACTCTTCAGCCCAGGAGGTTAGACTGCTCTTCCCTATGTAATCCAACGTTTTGGTTACTGGTCCTCTCTGTACCTTTGGGCATCTTGGCTGCTGCACCAGCTCCCCAGCCCTACCCCCAGTACAACTCAGTCTGGTCATGTCCATTCTGTACTATCCCAGATGTCTCTGCCTCTGGATATGCTCTCCCATGTATCTATAAACTTTTTCTTTCACCACACCTAGGAATAGTCAGTGAGGTTCTGTTTTCCTTTTTTTTTTTTCATTCACAGATGTTCTTTAAATTTTGGATAATGCATTTAATATTTTTATATATCTAAAGTTATGACTTTACCTATACCTATTTGCAGAAATGAGTGAATTCACAAGAAAAAAACAAACAAGAAAATTAATTTATAACAAAGGACTTTCTAGTAGAACCTGTAAGAAGCTGAGAGTTTTCTGTGTATTTGTGTGTGCAGATGCACACACATGCACACTTAAAACATTATACATTTGTCAACACAGTGACAAAACTACCTGCTAATCTAATTGAGGCTGGGTGGTTTTTTGAAACAGTTTCACAAAGCCCAGTCTGGCTTTTAATTCATTATGTAGCCTAGGCTTTCTTTGAATGCCTTACCTCCATCTGAGAGTCCAGATGTGTATGTACCACTATACCCAACCCCAGTGTAACCATATGATTTTTTTACATGTATAAAGACTGTTAGTGTATATGATACAGTTTGCCAGCTGAAAGACACTTTACTAGGTAGCACAGAAGTCTATGTCTGAAAACAAACATGCCACACTATATTTGCATTTTGAAAATGAATTGTATCTACCAGGTAACTAGAAAGCTTGAGTTTCACAGACGATGTATAGTGCAAAATAACCCGCGGTAGAAAGCAAAGAAACTCCCAGGAGCTGATTTAGTACAGGAGAAATGAATGAAGTAAATTAAACACATTTCTTCAAATCTAGGTCAGCTGTTTTTATTATTAATGCCTGAAACTCACCATCACTGCATCGTATTCCATGCCTCTCATTTTCAACCATTCTTTTGACTCTCCATATAATTAATCATTCAGTAAATAAGATAAATTAGTACACTCTTGATATCACCATGTTCTTAAAGAAAAGGCAAAACAGATTTCATGCCACCCATTAGGAAATGCCAATCACAACTTAAAATTTTAGTTATAACCAACAGTTTCCATAGGATAAAATTGCAAAAAGGATCATTTTTTTTATATTTTATAAAAGCCTTCTATAATGAGTTTGGCTTTGTTTTGGAGGTTGTTCTTAATCTATGCTGGCCTTGAGCTCACTGTCCTCAGTTTCCTGAGTGCTAGGATTGCAGGTGTGTACCATCATCTTAGTTTACTTATCAATTTTCAGAGGGTCAATTTATTAAAACTTAACCCCGACCTAGTTAGGTTTCTATTGCTGATAAACATGATGGTAAAAAACAACTCCGGCAGAAATAAAAATTTCATGTTTTAGCTGTAGTCTACCAAGAAGGGACTCAGGGTAGAAACTCAAGGCAAGAGCCTGGAGGCATGAACTGAAGCAGAGACCATGGAGGAGTGCTGCTTACTGGCTTGCTCAGCCTGCTTTCTTATAGAATCTAGGACCACCTGCCCAGGGGCAGCACAGATCACCATGGGATATTCGCCCGCCCCCCAACGCATCAATCATTAATCAAATAAAAGCCCCAAAGCCATTCTGGTGAGGGCATTATCTCAGCTGAGGTTCCCTCTTCTCAAATGATCCCTGCAGAAGTCTCTGTGACCACCACAGCTGGCAGAGTAACAGTGCATGGGAGGCAAGGAGCCCATGTTGGTTCAAACTCCAAACCTCAGGAATCTGACATCAAGTAGTTTATTTTAGACATATTTTGTTAAGATTCCTGGTGATGATTAACTTAATCTTGTATGCACAACAATAAAGCGTAAGTTGTGACTACATTGAAACTCATTGTAAAATACATGTGACATCTTCCATAAAGATGGGTTCTATAGATTGACAAGCTCAGGAGTGGGTCTGGGGAGTGCCTGGTGTGGTCTCAGCCACACGGCGGACAGCACCAAGGGAGCCAGGCTAGTCACCATGTCCACTCCCAGCCTTCTGGGCAGAAACCAGGTTACACATCCCTCCCTTTGAAGGGACATCCCTTGCTCCCCTAGTGGTCATCTGTGAACACAAGGATCTTGATAACCCTACCCCCATCCCCACCAGATGCTAGCTTGTGCTAACACACAAAAAACAAAAAACAGTACAACTGACTCCTTGTCAACTTGATACACAAACGTATCACTATTAAACCATAATCTTTCTTTGTCTCCAGATCTCATGTTAATATTAATATCATAATACAAAACATAAATAACTTTAACTGTCTCAGTCTTTAAAAAATTCCCCTCATGGGGCTGAAGAGATGGTTCAGTGGTTGAGAGCACCTGGCTGTTCTTCCAGTAGACACTGAGTTAGATTTGTAGCACCCATATGCTAACTCACAAATGCTTGTACCTCCAGTCCAAGGGGACCTGACACCTTCCTCTGGCTTCTGCAGGCACCAGGAACACAAGTAGTGCACAAAGATATATGCAGATAGACCATTCATACACTTAAATTTTTAAAAAATCCAGTTAATTAGGCACAGTGAATTGAAATTAGTCATAATACAACTGCCAGTGAATGAGAACACAAGGCTGTCAGCATCAGCCCCTTCTCATGACAGATCTTCAGCACATCAAATGCCATAGATGACATGACTGTCTGAGACACGAGACTAACAGGTCTCGTGCTTACCCCAAAGCAAACATTAGGAAGATCAAATACTTACTAATCCTCAGATAAATAAAGCAGAAAACTACAAATGGATGAAGGAAGGAAGACAGAGGGACAGGAAAGAAAAAGGAGGAATGGACACAAAGGTGGATTAGTGAATTTTCTTTCCCTCGGTAGGTCATTGTACTCTGGAGATCACTGGGCTAAAAAACCAAACTCATAAATGCCATGAACAGACTCCTACTGGAGTAGATAATCTGAAGGCCATCGCTCCACAGGCATTAGATGGGAAGATGTTAACTAGCACACCACTCTAGTCAAAGGCACGGCAATACTGCATGCACGTGGGGAAGATAGAATCCCGGGGAGGGAAAAACCAGCTCATCTTTCTTGTATTGGTGTTGGGTCCTGAGTCAAGTGCTCACCCTTCCACCCTTTCTTTTTTCCCCTTCCTTCCATTCACCCAGTTTTGTTTTGTCTTTCTGGAGTGTAAGGAATCACCTAGGATAGGTGTTAGCATGCAGCACTCAGGAGGCTGAGGTAGGAGGACTGATGTGAGGGATGTGAGTGGATTAGAGGAATTAGAAGCCATCCCGGGGTAGAACAAGGGACCCTGTAACCTATCTAAAAACATCAACCCAACCCAAACCTCCAGCTTAGACTCTTGCTGACCTGTGAATGACAGAATGCTCTTAGGTTTTAAGCTCAAGGCCAGAATCTGGGCCTTCATCGTTCTGGTTAGTGAGGTATTCTACTTCCTATTGACCCACGGTTCTAGCCCTTAAGTATTCAAAGAAAAAGTTAAGAAAATATGGTTTTGCTGGGCGGTGGTGGTGCACGCCTGTAATCCCAGCGCTCTGGGAGGCAGAGGCAGGTGGATTTCTGAGTACAAGGCCAGCCTGGTCTACACAGTGAGTTCTAGGTCAGCCAGGGCTATACAGAGAAACCCTGTCTGAAAAAAACCAAATCCCCCCGCCCCCCCCCCAAAAAAAAACAAGAAGAAGAAGGAGGAGGAGGAGGAAGAGAAAGAAGAAGAAGAAAAAGAAGAAGAAGAAGAAGAAGAAGAAGAAGAAGAAGAAGAAGAAGAAGAAGAAGAAGAAGAAGAAGAAAAAAAAAATATGGCTTTAAAAATTATTTTTTTGGGTTTAGTAGTTAAGAGACCTTGTTTCTTTTGCAGAGGACCAGGTTCAGTTCCCAGCACCCACCTCTGGTAGCTCACAGTTCAAGGGACCTGCCACACTCTCTGGCCTCCATGGATACCATGCACACATGTTGTGTACTTACAAACACACACACACAAAAATCATACACATAAAATAAAAATAATTTTTAAAATACCACCTTATTTTTTTAATTACAAAAAATACTTATTATCCAGATTCAAATGCTAATACAACTTCATCCTCCGTGGTCACTGGTTTCCTTTTGGCACATAACTCCTCAGTTTTTCTCTCATTTGAAGAGAATATGGAATGCTTTATAAACTTTATATCACCATTTCACTGTATTTTGTTGAATTTATCTGTACTTTTTTTAAATGCTGAAGAACCTTAACACACTTTTATTTTGTAGCTCATAAAAGTCACTGTAATATGCAAATCTCTACAGCATTGCCTGTGCCATTTCCTTCTAAGTTCCAGTTATGTCTAGTGCTTGAGACACACAAACACCATTCCATTTAAACTTTACAAGTGCCCATAAGGTAGGCATTATAATTTAAAGATGTCCTAAGAAGTTAATTAGCTGACCACCACTCAGCTGGCCACAAATAAGTCAAAGGTTATTTGTTACTGACCCAAAAATTAGCACTAAATTTAAACATAAGTGTATCTTCACCACACTTGCAAACAACACACTCTCATTCTTAAGACTCTATGGGCTACAATGTTTCTCTAAAGCTTTTGTTACATTCAAATAATGGGCCATCTGCTAAGTTTCCAATGTTTCCGAATCTTACTACCTTCTTCAGTAGCACTGATAAGAGTTTGATGCTCTAATGTTGCTCAGCAGAATCTTTGCATGAAATAATAAGTCATTAGTTATATTTAAGCTAAGTGATTTAATGCCATAAACTAGCTGGGAATTTCTGACATAAGATTTTAGACTTAATCTTATGTGTGTATGGAGCTCCTAGGGTCAGAGAATAACTTAAGAATGTCAGCCCTTGCCTTCTACTTTGAGGCAGGGTCTTCTTACTGCTTTCCTGCTTTGTATGCCGGGCTAGCCAGCCAGAGCTTCCAGGGATTCCCCTGACTTCTCTTCTATATCCCTGTAGGAGTACTAGGGTTACAGACCTGTAGGATACTTTGTCCATTTTTTACATTGGTGATTCAAATTCAGGCCCATAAGCTTGAATGATATTGCAAATGCTTTACCCACTGAGAAATCTTCCCAGCCCTAGACTTAAGTTTAAAAAAAAATTACTTAGCTGGGCAGTGGTGGCGCATACCTGTAATCCCTCTGGGAGGCAGAGGCAAGAGGATTTCTGAGTTCCAGACCAGCCTGGTCTACAGAGTGAGTTCCAGGATAGCCAGAGAAACTCTGTCTCGAAAACCAACCAAACAAATAAAATTACTTTTATATTTGCACATGGGTGTTTGTGCACAGTGCTTACAGATGCCAGAAGAGGATGTCAAATCCCCTGTAACTAGAGTTATAAACAGTTATGAGCTGCTATGCAGCTGAGAATCAAACCCAGCTCTTTGTAAGAACAATTAGTTCCCTTAACTGCTGAACTATCTCTCCAGGCCTCCTAGACTAATTTTTAAAGCATACCTTTATCCAAAATTTCAGGACACAGCTACATACAGTCATTTCTTCCCAAGCAGACAGCAACTTGTCCCAACAAAGAGTCAATTCATGTAAATTCAAGGAGCAGCAATGAATACAAAGCAAAGGCTTAGCCTAAGCTACCAACTTATCCAAGAAGATACTTGGCTTCTTTGGGTCTCAACTCTAGGTCAGTATTTACGCTTACCAGAGAACTAACATGCCTCCATAGTTTTTACATCTCTTTCCCATTGTTAACCCAAGTTTGGCCAGGTGCCTGGACCAGTGCAGGTGCTAATAAGTTTTCTAAGTCAGTGAGACTTCTGAGTACTATGTTTTCTATTTCACAGCTCTAATAGTTAATGTAGTAAACAGAAATTTTATACCTACCAACCAGTGAAATATCTATTTTAGGTGAAATATCTCAAAAGAAGGAAAGTTAAAAAAAAAAAGCTAGTATGTAGCTAGGTGACTCACTAGAGAATGAGGAATACACTTGTGACTCAGCAGCTATCAATAAATCATTTAACCACAATGACTAATACAAAGAAAAAATAAAGCCAAGCACATATATTTATGTACAGAATAAACTTTGTTTTCAGAATCAAAACAGCCTGATGTTTGGGACACAGTAAGCATGAAGAATAATACGTAATTGAACTTTAAACACTACTGAAGCAGAGGCCGGAGAGCTCTGTGAGTTCCAAGTCAAGCTTGTCTACACAGCAAGTTCCAGGCCAGCCAGGGCTACATGGGAGAGACTGTTCCCAACCAAACAAACACCGACACCTCTAAAGCTGCTGCTGTAAAATCATCCTTAAACCTCAAAACCTTGCATTTATATTAACTGCTGTCCTCTATTACCACTTGATACTGAAAGGCTTCCTGAGCACTTTACCAAAATAAAAACAAACAACCCCAAAAAACTGCCTTCACAAGACTAAACTGTAACTCACACAAATGACACTGAATTAAAAACATTTTTCAAAAGGAAAAAAGGTCTGACTTCTTGTTCAACTATTTAAAGAATCAGGTGACAATGTAAAGTGAGGTCAAAAGCACAGCCTTCTGCTTACCGAGAGATTTCATTTTCACAAAGACCTCAACCATTTCAGACACACAATTAAGATTCTGGCCTTAAAATCCCTATGGAGTCAGATGTGTCAACTTCCCTGTGTAATTCATTCAGTTGCTTCATTTTTCTGCTCATTCAGTCACAAGAAAATTGATCTAACAGATTGATTAAAATGATCTGCTCAAGCGTCCTATAACACTGAATCTAATTAGTGAGCCAACTTTTGGGTGAGAATATTGATAAACTGGATGATCCCGGACACATGTCCCTTCACATTAAACTCCAATGTTTCTTTTCAAGGAAAAAATTTCAAAAGCTCAAAATTAGCAATACAGTTTAGTCAATAAGGCCTCAGATTTAATATCTAAAGTAAATGCTAAGATCATTATCTACTTAAGATATTAAAAGTGACCTTGATTTTTGCCTTTTAAGTGATTAGGAAACCCCAGCTGGAACTATCTGATTTGGTATTTTTAATAGTGGAGTCCTAGCTTTTCTCCACCTGGTAAAAGGCCAATGGGAATAGGGTTAAACATAGGGCTGTATGGAATTAACATATAAATACCATTCTTTTCCCCACTTTGTTGTGTAAGACTTCATGCTTTATTGTCTAGTGTCCTTTGGTTGTAATCTTCAAAATGGAAACACCTAGACAGCCAACAGTTTTCGGGTGCTCCCTCTGCAGTAAAATCAGCCACAACCATTTCATATGTAAAAACTGACCCAGGAGAGAATAAACAGTAAGTGAGGATTAAAAGCAGCCTTTCCCTCATACACATATTTCTGCGGGCATTATGTTCTAAAGCAGACTCTGGCAGCACTGTTAGCTGGCCCACTCCCTACGCAGCTGGCTTCCCCCAAACAATGTACTACAAAATATTCTTTTCAATCACTTCATGCTTCATTGGTCCTCAAATTTTTAACGTCAGCTAAAATCATAAGTAAGCTTTTCATTTTATTTAAGCACAACATCCAGAACTGGTTTATAAGCTGGTCATGTGCTGTTTTGATCTTAATAGGAGGCCACTGCATATTTTACAGAACTCATTGTTTTCCAAATGTTTCTTGTGTAATTATACATATAAATGAGAGAATAAAAAGCAAGGATCCGCAAGAATTCTGCTAACTAACAAAAGTATCTAAAGGCTGTAAGTCTTCAATCTTGATTCCCACTGTCAGGCAGAATATATGGACAGGCCCAGATGAGTGGCAGATCAGGGCATGATCCCACACAATGGCCTCAGTCTGGGTGTGAGAAAAGCACAAGGAGTCTTTAGAACAAGGAACTCAGATATTGCCAGGCAAGGGGAAGAGAAAGGAGCAGAGGATAAGGGAGTTCTGGGTGAGGAACAGGGTGATGGGGACAGTGACGGAAGGGGCCTAAGAGAACAGTGGGGTTATTTCTACTCTGAAGCCATCTTCCACTCTTGTTATCTTCCTCATTCCCACACAGGAGTAGTTAGCAAACAGGCAAGACGTTTTTCAAGATGTGACACTTGTTTAAGAGCAATGCCAACAGTATTTTGTCTATGCTAGGCATCACCAATGAGAAGCACGAGACCAACCATCACAGTGGTGATGTGGGTGACCTGAGTTATTAGCTATACTGCACCTGATGTTCCTTCCACCTTCCCTCCAATTCCAGGCAGCTTCCACAACTACTTCACAACAGAAGCTACATTTCTTTCAGAAGCAAATTAAATATTTTTCTCAAAGTAAAGTGCCATACTTACTATGTATTTACTAACCACCCACATTTGTAAAATTGTTCAATCTACCTTTAAAAAGTCAAATTCTTGCCTTTTAAAAATGAGCCATTAAGTTTCTCAGCATTACGCCATTAGCTCACTCACCATAAACCGTGATCTTACTGCCCGATTTCATGTTGCAGTGAATTTTAGGAATGTGTATGTCACACAACAGAACTGACAAAGTCCCGTTTTAGAAAAAATGTAATTTTATACGATGCTCATGTCTGAACGTCCAGGGAGCACTTTCTCTAGAGAGAACAGAGGGCGTTTTAGCTTGTTCAGCTGTGTGACAAATATCTCTGCAAGGCTATCCAGCGAGCAGCAAGACCGACTGACCAGCCAGCCAGCAGACTCGTGTGCTTTACAGAAGCTTACAGAGGCGGTTACTTTGACTTCTAAGGCTACAGTTGCATTTCCCCCAATAGTTGCATCACCACACAGCTGCTTTGCTGAGGGATTTTGTGCTTCATTCCTCACAATGGGAGTGAAGGGATTATACAATACACTGCCGAAGGCCATGCGGGTAAAGAAAAGGCCAAAGCCTTATTATCAAAAGTATGTGGGATTATTAGATCTATCTGGTAGCATCAAGGTTCCACGTTTATAACTATTAACTTTTTATTACTGAGATTATTCAGAAAAAGTAACTGCCACTGCAAATAAGAAACTCAGTTATGACTCCTTTTCTCCTACTGTTTTGATGGCATGCTTTAAAATATGGGCTGATTCCTTGGGAAGGCCCTTGTACTTTATAAAAAAAATAAACATTAGTGTTAATGTTAGAAAACGTAATTCCTCCTTTGGAATTGTTGGGTTTTTTTTTTTTTTTGTATCAATGAATTAAAAATACTTCCCTTTACTGTGTACACCCCACTCTTCTCCCATCCTGCTGATGGTCTTCTCTTAGGTCCCTTCCCTCACTGCTCCCATCATCCTGTTCCTCACCCAGAACTCCCTTATCCTCTGCTCCTGTGTAAACAACTTAGTACTTCAATCCTGTATTTCCTTTGTTAAAGAGACACAGACAGACAGAGACCCCCAAACTAGTGCTTTAGCTCATCTGAAGGTTGTACCAATGTTTGTAAGAAAACTGTCTTATCAAGCAACTCAAACAACAACCAATTATCACCATGAGTCTTAATCACAAGAATCTTAATTTTTTACAAGGTAACAAAAGCCATCAATACACCTACTATTAATTACTCTGGCTTAATCCTTTAGTGTATCAGTGCCAAAAGTTATACAATTATAATGTATGATGTACTAAAGCTATTGTATAAAATATAATTACTTGTATTTAACTAAAGGTTAACTACATTACTTGTATATAACTAAAGGTTTTAAAATTTGCGATAGCTTATTTTCTCCCACACATTGCTAACTTTATAAAGTCTAATTTTTAACACACTAAATAAATAAATGCCTTAAATTTTTTTAAGCATGTGCCTTTAATTCTAGCACTTGGGAGGCAGAGGTAAGCTGTGACAGACAGAAACCCTGTCTCAAAAAAACAACCCATCAAAACAAAACCAAAAGAAAAACAAAAAAAATCTTACAGCCTACCGGTTAAGTATGAATGCCATTTAGGGCTTCATTGAGGTCTACTTCATAAACCATAAACATAGAATTATCTATAGTTCTGTTTTCCCTGGGTCTTGTCTCGCACAACAGGTTGCTTGATTAGTGAGCCCCAAGGATCCTCCTGTTTCTGCCTTCCCAGTGTTGGTATAATTAGAATGCACCATCATGCCTGGATTTTTTTCCAGTGGGTTCTGGGTATTGAACACAGGTATTCTACAAGTACTTTATCAACTGGCCAGACCAGTTGTTTTCATTCTTGACTATCATTTCTGCAGTGGAAGCCTGACCTTTCTTTAATTTATAAACATTGGATATTGGTGAACTGCATTCTATTTGGGAGACTATTTGTAAGTACTTTTACCAGCTAGCAATTTTGGGCTGATATATCAATTACTGTTACTTCTTTAATTCTCAAGAATTCCTGAAAGATCCAAATAATAATAATACTTTTTCTGTGTGGACCACACTAGATATCACAGATACCCACTGTGCACAATCAGTAGGGGGTCCCTCAGTGAATATGAAGGGTTAATTGATTTTTTTCCCTTCTTTTTTTGGTTTTTCGAAACAGGGTTTCTATGTGTAGCCCTGGATATCCTTCCTGGATCTTAGTCCAACTAAGAGTGCTAAGATTAAAGGTGTGTATTCTCTTAAGGCTTTTCAACTACAATATACTATAGATTTAGGAATCTAGCTCTAAAGTTATAATAACCCAATAGAGGGAGTGTGTGCTATGTAAAACCATCAGTATAGTTTATCAGTTTCCCAGAACTAAATAATATATAAAAGACAAAAATCAATAGATCTTTTTGTCTAAGGTTGATTTTTGCCAAGTATTTTAAGTATATTAAATACAATTTAGCATGACCATCTGTGATTTCCATGGCCAATCAATCACTTGAAGTAAATATTTTGCATGATTTACTTTAGATTTAACTTATCACTTAAAATGTAAGGGCAGTGGTGTCGCATGCCTTTAATCCCAGGTGTGTGTATATGTACAATACACTTGACAGAGGTAGATGGGTCTCTGTGAGTTCAAGGCCAGACTGGTCTATAGATCAAGATTCATGACAGCTAAGGTTACACAGAGAAACCCTGTCTCAAAAAAACAAAAACAAAGAGAGAAAAAAAAAAAAAACCCAAAACAAGAAAAGACCATCCATTCATTTCCTCAAGTCTTCTTATCATTATTATGAGAATACTAAATTAATTAAGAAAAACATACTAACAAAATGGCCACATCATGAACCACGAATAAATTTCTCAGTGGAGTCAGAGTACCTAAGCACCCTTCTCTCCTATCTCAATGACCTGCTTCTTGCAACCAGAATGTCCTTCTGTAGGTCTCTGAATCAGGCAGCAATTCCTTTACAGTTAGGAAAAAAGCAAGTTTTATCCACCCCACCCCCCCAAAACTCTTTGGTGTCAAGAGTTAAAAGCTGTAACACTGTTAATACATGTCTGATGTCCTTCAGGAGGAACTCATCTGCAGAAGCACATGCCTTCCTTTCCGTACTTTTATTAGCTAGAGAACTTGTTGCTCATTATGCGTCTCAGAGGGCTGGGGGAGGGGGAGACAAAGCTGCACAGACAGGCCAGCCGAGCTGCTGTGCCCGCTCAGGACGCCAGGCTTTTTGTTGCTCTACTTGAAAGTAATGTGACTTGTCTGTGAAGAGTGCAGCTTCAGCAATTCCAAATGAATCACAAGCCTGTGCTCCATATTTTCTCTTTTGTGAGTTTAATGTATTCAAGCAACACTGAACTGACAATTTAAATAACTACATTTTTAAACAAACGAAGCATTGATGTTAATGTATGAAAATGGTCCAAACCCCTGGGAGTCTTGGTTCCCACCATTGTTTATTCTGACAACAGGATATAATTGCTTACTTACTTGGCAGCAAATTTAACCATCTGCTTGCTTGCATGGTCTCCCACTGCCACAAGAGCCTGGACATTAAACTGCTGCTGCCTCAGGACTAAGAAGCACTGCTTCCCTGCAGGAGACAGACAACACGGTACATTAGGAACATATTTCAGGTTTTACAAAGGAAAATGCCTTTCTACTTTTAGACTAGGTCAAAATTTATACACTCATCAGGTATATGCATATGTTTATCCATGAGCTTCCAAAAGCAAAATACCCACACTCAACTGACAATCACAGAAATACTAGTTTCTATGAATAACAAAAAATGCATTTGACAGGTTTCTTCTGACAACATAGAGATACATAAATCTAGAAGATTATTCTGTAACATTAAACAAATTACAAGTTATTTTAGATGACTTTCACCATTCAACCAAATGCTTCTATATTCTACAGGCAAGAAGACTGAGCTAACTACCATGGAAACTTCAATCATGCAATCACAAAAGTGCTAATCAAGTGTTTACTAGTCAGAGTACAGTGCTCTTTGGGGTGGTCCATCTACAGAGTTCTTTCTGCTAACGGCCACTTTAAAGAACACACAGACTAAGAGACCAGCTCCTGTCAGATTCCATTTCCCCACTCACTTGTCCTCTGCAACAGTCCCATGTTTTAAAACTTGAAGCAGGTTTACTCTTGTCAGTAACATGCTACTTTTAGTAAGTTCTGTAACCAACTGTATTCTCAGGCATGCTGGCTGTTTGCTTCCCCTTGTTTCACATAGAGCTGTTATTTCTTATTATTAACTTGAAAAATATTACTCATGCATCCTATATCATCTATCCCTCTTCTTCCAAAGCAGATCATTTTAAGTCGCTGATCAAATTCTGGAAAACTATTTCTTCCTAAAATGAATTAATCTTTCCAGGACCACTTGACTCATCAGACTGGTCTACAGAGTGAGTTCCAGGACAGCCAGGGCTATACAGAGAAACCCTGTCGCGAAAAAACCAAATCCAAAAAAAAAAAAAAAAAAAAAAAAAAAATTAAACTTGCAAAGAAAAAGCAAAAACTGGAAGCAAATAAACACTACTTTCAACACACAGTATTTTAAAATGTGTGCCAGAGTGCAATTATGAAGTTAAAACACAGGTTAGTCAGGTATTTTGGCCTACACCTTTGATCCCAACACTCTGGAGGCAGAGGCAGGCAGATCTCTTTGAGTTTGAGACAAGCCTGATCTATATAACTACAATACAAAAACAAAAATTTTAAGATTTAAAAAAGGTAGGTTGTAAGTAGAATGTCAACAGAGATAGAATTTATTGACCCTGCAGTCATGTAATTGACAGATTTTTATCATGAAAAAAGGCACTTTTTCCCCTTGTTTTACAATATGATTCAGAAAAAACTAAACAAATTCAAAGGCATTGAAGATAATGGATAAAAATTACCCCAGAAATGTGCACATGATCAAAATGACATTATCTAAGAACACTACTATAGAACCCACAGCTGGATCTTGTCCCACTTACAACACAATATATCGCCGGGCGATGGTGGCCCACACCTTTAATCCCAGCACTTGGGAGGCAGAGGTAGGTAGATTTCTGAGTTCGAGGCCAGCCTGGTCTAGAGAGTGAGTTCCAGGACAGCCAGGGCTATACAGAGAAACCCTGTCTCGAAAAACCAAAAAACAATGTATGGAGAAATAGAAGGTGATGTGCTTATTATAAACCCAGTGCAGTCTGAGAGGATCAAGCATTTTAGCTGCTGTAGTTCATACAATAGCAGCCCAGCCTTCCCTGCATTATAAAGCTACCCAGCAATACACTACAGCTCTAAAACAGCACAAAGGACTCCTAGTGAATGGAGAGTTCTACTAAGGATTAACACTCCACAGAATGGTTTGACAGAGAAAGAACTTTGAAACCTGTTTTTTGTTTGTATGATTTATTGGATGGATTTTTTTCAAGTCAGAATTTCACTGTGTATCCTTGGCTGTCCAGAACTTGCTTTGTAGACTAGGGACAGGTCTAGGATTAAAGATATGGGTCACCACCATCCCAGTAAAACTTTGAAATCTGAGGGTCAGGGACAACGTCCTATCAGTTCTACAAAGTGATCCCAAGGGAAAACTATAGGTCTCTGTTCTTCACTTGCAAAATAAAGACTAGCATACTTCTCAAAAGTTAACTTTTCTTATTATAAAAATTTATAATCTATGGGTTGGAGAGATGGTTCAGCAGTTAAGAGCACTGACTGCTCTTCCAGAAGCCCTGAGTTCAATTCCCAGCAACCACATGGTTGCAATATCTATTATGGGATCCAATGCCTTCTTCTGGTGTGTCTGAAGGCAGTAACAGTGTACTCATATACATAAGTCTTTAAAAAATTTATAATCTTGAGGATGATATATTTAAAGGCAGAGCCCATTAATGCTAATTATTAACTTTTATTGTTAATACTATTTTTAATATTGGCAGCTTATTTGAGGGTTGCTTATCATTCCTGTTTTGTAGGTGGATAACTATGTATAATTTATGCGAAACGCTGATGATAAATATTCAGTAAACATTTACATAAAAAAACTGATCAAATTGTATACAGAGTTCCAATTGTGTTTTTGTTAAGAAGTATATTAAGGAAGTAGAGAGATGGCTCAGCAGTTAACTGCACTTGCTTCTCTTGCTAAAGACCCAGGTTCAGTTCCCAGCACCCACATGTCAACTCATAATTCTCTCTAACTCCAGTTCCAGGAGACACAACTTTTCTGATGGTCTAAGTACTATTCTCATGTGGAATACATCTATACATACATACATACATGCAAACAGTCATACACAGAAAATAATTTTTTAAAATTACGTAAAAAAAGAAGTATGTTAAAATTGATTGTAAGGGGAAAGAAACATCAAAATGTGGCTGGCAACAGCTAACAAAATAACAGGGAATTCTGCTCTTCTATTTTTTCTATAGTTTTAAAACTTTCTATAGGCTGGGCATGCTGGTATACATCTTTAATCTCCGCACCCTAGAGGCAGAGTCAGGTCAACACTTATGAAGTCAAGTCTACCTTTTCTATTCAGTGACTTTTCAGGCCAGCCAGGAATACATAATGAAACTTTCAGAAACAAAACAAACAACAAACCACACACACATCTTTTCTATAATAAAAATCTTTCCTAATTAAGCATATTTTTAAAAATATGTATGTAGAGCATACACATGTGTGGGCTGGTATGTAGGCACATGTGGAGGCCAGAGGTTGGTATCAGGATGGCTTTCCTCAACAGCAGCCCACACCCACCCAACCTACCACGTTGGAAGGTGGACCAGGAAGTCAGAGGACAACCTGCAGGAGTTGGTTCTCTCCTTCTGTCACATGGACTCTCAGGATTGTAACTCAGGTTATAAGGCTCTCACACTAAGCCATCTTGCTGGCCCTCCACCTCTTATTTTTCAGTTTCTGAACCTGAAGCTTGTCACTTTGACTATACTGGCTGGCCAGGAAGCTCAGAGGAATCCACCTGTCTGCACGTCTGGCATCTCAGTGCTGGGGTTGTAGGCGCATGCCTGTGCCTGGCTTTTAAGGCTGGTTCTAGAGATCTGCGCTCAGGACCTTAAGCTTCAGCAGCAAGCACTTTACCCACTGAGCAGTCTTTCTAGGCCAAAAAAATTACACACTCATAGACAAGGCACAAAAGGAGAAGTCAGGGCTACAAAGAAAACACATTCAAGATGCATCCTTGTGGGTAGGATTCAACTCAGAAAAAATGTGGGACTGTCTAGGAGTTAAACACAGAAAGAAACAAACATCCCAAGATCTGACACATCGGCTACTGGAAAGAAACTATGAAGGGGCAAAGTACTAAAAAAAAAAAAAAAAAAAAAAAAAAAAAAAAAACTTAAAAAAAAGATTAACATTCCTTATTTAGGTGAAATCCTAAAAAGCAAATCTCTTCTACTAAAAACAAAACCCAAAGTGAAACAAACAAGGCCACAGAGCAGGAGAGGCTGAGTGGTGAGAGTCGGCTGAGCTCACGCTCCTCTGACCCTAACTGCCACACCTGTGAAGCCCAAGCACTAAGCACCAGGGCACAGAGACTCTAAACAGAATCTACCAAAGGGGGAACATAAAGTTGAGTGTGGTTGTAGACACCTATGATCCTGGAGCTCCGGAGGGGAACAACATAATCCACAGTCAGACAGTTGAGGTTGAGGTTCCCTGGGACAGTTATCCAAAACCAAAACCAAAAACCAATTAAAAGAAAATCCCCCAAACAACTACAACAAGCAAACCTAAACAAAGAGGAACAGCACCTCACAGGAGGGCACCAGTAGAACACTGTTCCAAAAAGAAAACCAGTAAACAATGAAACCGAGGACTAGATTATACAATAATGGAAGAACTTCTTTTTTTGAAATGATACAAGAGGGGAAGGAGAGACAAGACTCAGCAGTTAAGATCACTAGCTGCTTTTTTCAGAGAACTGAAGTGTGAGCCCCACCACCCACAAGGCAGCTCAAAAGCATACACAACCCAGTTCTAAGGGACCTAAACAACAATTAATAGGACTAGCATATAAAGTTCTTAAAGATCTATAAGAACACTGAATCACCCCTCACAAAAACAAACAAACAAGCAAACAAACAAATGAAATCAGGCAATAAGGTAATATGAAAGAAAAAGAAAATAAATCATCTGGCCCAGAGAGTCACACCTTTCCCGGCACTAGGGAGGCAGAAGCAGGCAGATCTTTCTGAGGCCAGCCTGGTCTACAGAGTGAGTTCCAGGAGAGCCAAGACTACACAAAGTTAACTAAAATATAATTACATCATGGCCACTGCCAAATTGCCCTTCCATTAGCATTGGAACTAGCATTATGTGTAGCTCAGGTGCTGGGAATCTTATGCCTCTGGCCTCCAAGGGTAACTTTACCCAAAGCCACACAATTAAAAAGAATATAAACTTCCACCAAAACAAACAAACAAACAAACAAGAAGACAAAACAAAAACTAAGACACATGGATAAGATTTTTTTTTTTAAAGAGGGGAGGGGACAAGGTCTGAAGGAAGTCTTGGTCAGGCTTACAGGGATTCATTCTACCTTTCGATTATCTGAATAAAGTATGGGGCGGAACAGACAGCGCAGCAGGCTAAGAACATTTGTTCTTTCAGAAGAATAGAGTTCAGTTTCTAGCACCCATGTCAGGCAGCTCAATAAAGTAAAACAATCTTAAAAGAAAAAGAAGAAATGGTATACATCTTTAATTCTTGCAAAGGCAGGTTGATTTCTGTGAGTTCAAGGCCAGTCTAATCTACATAGAGTTTCAGGCTGCCTGGACTACACAGAAAGACCATGCCTCCAACAACAAACAAAAAAAACAACACAAAAGTGCCTGAGTGAAAACACAATGGCTCCCACCTATGATCAGTGCTCATGTGCACATACACATGGGTACACAAATGGAAGCAATAAAGTAAATCTTGAATAGTTAAAAAAGAGAAGGAACAAACAGTAGGTTTCCAGTCAACTGAGAGACAGGGACAGTAAACTACAATATGATTATCTATCGGTTAGTTCAAACTGTCACCAATTTAAAGCTATCAGTACACGGCTCAAAGTCCAACAGCAGTATTCATTTACTTAAGAACTTGACATTAGAATAGACAAACTCTTAATAATAATTAATGGTATTGGGAGGAATGATTATAGAATGGCAGAAATTTAAAAATTATATGCATATATCAATCTGTAATAAAATGCTTTAAAATAAAGTTTTAAGAAATGTTGCAATATGAAACACATTACATACATTCTTCTGAAGAGACAAAGATAACTTAGCTTGGGGCTGGAGAAAGGGCTCAGTGGTTAAGAGCACTAACTGCTCTTCCGGAGGTCCTGAGTTCAACTCCCAATAACCTCATGGAGGCTCACAGTTATACTAGGATCAGATACCCTATTCTGTAATGAAGACATACATGGAAATAGAGCACTCACATAAAATACATAAAGAAATAAATATTTTTAAAAAGTGTTTTTTTTTTTTAAAAGATGTCTTAGCTTTTTGGATTCTGTTCATATTCTACCAATTAATGAATGGAATGTTTGTTCTGCCTTCTTCACATTATGCATAGGCAAGATTAAATTTGAAAAGTAGGAAGATACAAATGAAGTTATAAAATGTCATTAAATTTTTAGAAAACACTTAAGAGTAGGCCAAGGCCATTTCATTCCATAAAAAATGAGATTTAAACAATCCTAATGTTTATTTTGATATTGTCTTAGATTACAACTATAAATATACAATGTGGGAATAGACAGACTGACTAGAAGTCAAGAGTATATACTCAGGACCCTTGTTCCATTCCCTTTAAAACCCAGATTCTGTTAGACAACTCACAAATACCTTTACCTTCAACCCCAGGAGAGCCAAAGCTCTCTGCTGGGTTCTGCAGGCACCTGTGCTTATACATATACATACCCATATAAAGACATGTAACAGGCAAGACACTTAAACACATTAAGATTAAAAAAAATTGTATACACATCCAAAGAGCTATAAACATTAAGCCAATCTCACCTTTTGCTCTGCTTGTATGAACTCTTGCACGGACCCAAACAACATCATCAGCTTTTTGTACTGTCAAGTCCTTAACTCGAACCAAAACTCTATCTGTAACACACAGTAAAACAATTTTAAAATTAAGATTTACAGTGATAATTGTCTGATAGCCAACTTAAAAACTTGCTATCACTTTAATAATTCTGATATTTTTTCTCTATGTAATATGCCTCCTTTATGAACTGCACTTCCTAATTATGATTTTCTACTATCTTCTACTTGCTACCACCTTAAATCAAGCTACTTGCCTAAGACTATAGCAAAAGGCTCCTACCTATTCTAATTTGGTCTATGCTACTGTCATAAACATTTCACACTGCAAATTTACTGCACACTTCAATGCTTTGAACTGTACCTCACCTGCTTGGGCCAACGCTAACAGGATGCTTTGTGTACATGCTGCAAAGCGGCCATCTGATGGGAGCAGGCTAGCACAAGGATCTCCGCCTGGCCTGGATAATCGTGATATCTCATTCCTTGGAACAACGAGCAACCCACTGAGGCGCTTATTAACATTAATATATAACTTTCAGGAAAGGCTCTTGAAATTCTTGGCCTCAGGTTGAGATGGTGTAGGCCCAGGGCTGTAGTTAGCATCTTTCCCCCTAGCATGAGTTCATAGGAGAGAATGGGACAATATACTAAAGAAGGCAGAGCCAAGTGACAGAGAAAGAAAGCATTAAAGATGCACTAGTCTGTTAATATCGCGGGTTCTCAACCTGTAGGTGAAGACCTCTTTGGGGTCGATGACTCTTTCACGGGGGTCTACTTTATCTAAATATACTAGTTAGTCTCAGAAGACAAAGAACATTGCAACTATAAAGAAATATGGGAACACTACGGTTCTCAAGGCCCAAAGCAAGGAATGAAAGAGGAGTGCTGCCAGGAGACTGGGCCAAGCGGATTTCTGCTGCGTCCACTGTGCAAATCCAGGACACACACACTGTGAGAGGAAGACAGAGCAGCCTCAAGTTTTAAAAGGGAGATCGGGCAGAGCAGTGGGGGCACATGCCTTTAATCCCAGCACTCAAGAGCAGAGGCAGGTGGATATCTTTGAGTCTGAGACGAGCTTGGTCTACAAAGCAAATTCCAGGACAGCCAGGGCTACAGAGAAACCCCATTTCAACGAACCAACCAAAAATTTAAAAAGTAGATCTGATTGGAGTGGTGGTACACGCTGGTTAAATCAGCACTCAAGAGATGTAGAGGGGAAGGTCAGAGGATGGCTCAGTGGTTAAGAGCACTGACGGCTCTTCTAGAGGCCCTGAGTTCAATTCCCAGCAACCACATGGTGGCTCACAACCATCTGTGATGGGATCCAATGCCCTCTTCTGATGTGTCTGAAGACAGCTACAGTGTACTCACATACATTAAAAAAAGAAAGAAAAAAGAAGTTAAAGGTCACTCTCTGCCACAGAGAATTCAGGACTAACCTGGGTAATTCTGATTCACAAGACTCTGTCTCAAAAAATAAAAATAAAAAAAGAAATATATTCTTTTCCAGATTAAGACCTACAGGCTGACAATGTTTACAGAGTGTGGTAACATCAGTAAGTGACATTTAAACTTTTCAAAGTTATTCCTTTGTAGTCAATCCTATTTTAAACTTCATGAAGGATTCTCCTAGAATTAAAAAAGAAAATACTAACCTGGCTTTTCTTGTGATTGTATCATAGAGGATATCCCATATCTCTCTTTAGCATAATCCTAGAGAAAAACAAAAGTTTTTAACATGACTTTTAATTTCAATACATAAATACAGCACCTAGAACTACAAATAACTTTGTATTAATTTCCAAAAATATGGTATTAAACTCAGCCATTTTAAATATGGAAATCTGTTCACTTATGGGCTTACTACAAACAGAAAAGCATATATGTATGTGTGTGTGTATACACACACACACACACACATGCATGCATGGATGTATCATGCATAATAGTACTTCCAGGTGTAATTTACACAAGCATAAAATGCATCTTAACTACCTTATTCAAACGGAGATCAATCTTCTTCAAAGAAGATATATAAATTTCCCCAGTGAAGGGAATAAGATGAAGTCCTACAGTTTTATTAACTTCCTATTACAGGAAGAGATGTTCAAAGAGAACCAATGCTTTGGGTAAAGTTTCTGAGCACCAGATGTTCAGTTTTTAGAAATTGGAGCTGTTTGATACAAGCTAACTACAACTTTCCTTTTGTAAAAGACACCAGAAAATTCACCTGCTTCCTATTTCTAGAACCCAGCCTATTAATAACAGATTACACAGTTGAAGAATGGAAATATTATCAAATTTCATGTAGTATGTTAGAAACAGGAGCTGAAGTTCAGGCTATGACCTACACTTATTAAACAGTCTTTCATTTTATCTTACTTTACCTCTACAATGATCCTAAGTTCCCTCCATTTATTTGTAGAACTCTATTATAATGTCTACCATATACTAGATCTTATACCTATACTACTTACAAGGGTGTGTTGATAATATACGATTAGACACACCAACACGCAAAAATAATTTCCATAGATTTTTTTTTTTTACAAAGTAGTTTAGACAGATGTCTGGAACAGTTTCTGTTCTTCTACATTCTCTTGTTGAAATACTCTCTTCAATACAAGAAACTTTTTTTTTTCAAATATACCTAAGTAAATCATGTTCCGGGGCTTACCAAGCAATCACTTGTGAATATTAATAAAAAGCATTTACAGAGAGTCAATGGGCCACAGTAGAAAGACACGTGTGCCATAAATAGGTGACGCATGTGAACCAAAGGGGGAAAATAAAAAAGTATTATTGTTTCTATTTAGTATTCACATTTCAGCAGAACTAAATATTAACTTACTAGTTTTGACGTAGTTAGCAAGTGCTGAATTCCTCCACTAAGAAATTAGGAGCCAGACAAAGATTAAGGTTTAAGTATTACTACAATACACCTAACTTGGAGGATTTCAAATCTTGATTTCTGGAAAATGCTAAAGGATCACTGGGGGGGGGGGGGGGTTATCTCTGGGAACGGCATTACCTACCTCACAGGGTCACTGAGAAAGGAAACTAAGATAGCATGTGTTCGCAGCTGTCACAAGGAAAAGTCATTAAACACACTGGCAGCCAGTGTTGCAAAGGGCTGTCATTACTTGCCAGAACCTTATGAGAGCTAGGAGGATATCGATTAGTAGCGCTTTATCAAAAAAATTTCCGGGGACTGGGGTGGTGTGTTACGTGCAGGACGTGCTAAGCTAAGAAGGCTCGTGTGACCCACGCCGCAGCCACTTCCGGTTCAGTGAGCGCACACAGGTTTACCCGATTCCTCCCCTCCACCCCCCCGGAACACAGGGTTTCTTCTAGGCCACACGGTTCCAAGAGTGACAGTCCCGTAGTTCGGGCCGCGCGCCCAGGCACGGCCCCTGGGGTCCTCGGGAGCACTGGCCCGCGGCGCGACACCCCACGCCGTGGCCTGCGAGTAAAGCGAGGGCAGGAGCTACCGAAGCAGCGCCCGGATCGCCCCACTCCCTCCCTCAGCGCGCTCCCCGGCCCGGGGAAGGAGGAAACCCACTTCCGCCGCGTCCACGATCTCCCGCGGCTTCTCCTGACCCTTACGGCTGGCGTTGGCGCTGGGCATCAGGACACTGGATTTGGGGGGTGGATACCACCCTCCCTCGCAGGCTTCCGTAGGGCAGACTAAAAAGCGTCTCCCTCCCGCACAGTTTGGCCCTCCCAGCCCGCGTTTTGTGCACCCAGACTCCTCGTGGAACCTTGGCTTCGAAAATATCGCGAGAGCCACAGCGAAGATCTCGCGCGCCGTCGCCAGCTCCTCCCTCTGTCCCGCCCACGGGAGCAATGGGCGTTACCCAGAAGTGGGTGTGGTCTCATAGGATAGGCTCTGAAATATCTTTCCTATAGAGACTTATCTACCCTCTTGGTCTAACTTCATTCCTTTTAACTGTCTTCCCGGTGTTCCCAAACTCCCTCTTTTTAAACTTAATTCTAACTAATTTAAAGACAGGGTCTGTGTAGTGAGGTCTGGCCTGGAACTCACAAGGATGCTCCTGCCTCTGCTCCCTGAGTGCTGGGATTAAGAGTGTGGAACACCACGAGCTTGCTTATTTGTGTGTTTAGAGACGGGTTGGGTGTCACTGTTTCACTCTCCCTATCAGACAACTTGTCATAGCGTCCTGCAAGCTCAGGCCCGGATGTCTGCTTTTGGAATTAATACCTCCATTGCCTGTGGAAGCCTGTCCCTTGGGTCAGAAGAGGCCTCTGGGTAACCTGCTCTGTGTGGGAACGCAGGATGCTGTGGTATAGGTACGTGGGTAGGCCTCTAAGGCAGGATGGAGCACTGTTTTAAAAGCAATAACTAACAGGTTTTCCTTGACTTGTTGCGTTGTTAAAACAAATGCATAATGTTGGTTGTCCAATGGGTGAATCTTCCCTAAATTAGACTTTTAAAAAGTGCTTTTGGATTTATTGAATGTGGGCTTTGGTAAAGCAGGCCTGCAATTACAGCGCTCAGGCAGCAGAGGCACAAGAGTGAGGCCATCCTTGTTTGTGTACTGAGACCCTATCTCAAAACAACCGGAACAAAACAAAAAGCTTGTTGGGATGAAATTTGAAGATTCGATTACATACTGCTTCCCGTGATGGATATCAAATTTTAGCTGTCTTTGTCACATTCCAGCTGTCTGTAGTGTCTTATCTTGGCATAAAATGTCATGGTCAATACTTGTTAACAGGATACAAGTGGACCTCCCTCCCCAATCCTACCTCATCCCCTCAAATGAAGATCTTTGGGAATAATTTTACTTAGATCTGGAATCCAATGCTAAGCTAGACATTGTGGCTCTGCAGAGTGTAGTTTACTATGTATTTATAGGTGGGGAAAACGGTCCAATTACCTGATCAGTGGTTGTAAATATCTGCCTTATTCTAAGCATTATATAAGCCATTGTCAATAAAATGATTATTGATGTCTCATGTTGTTAACTCTGGCCTGGAACCTGAGCTGATCTTCCTACTTGATGCAGACTGACTGCCTAGAAGAGACACATCTTAATAATCTGCTCCTTTACTCAAAACAGGAGAATGTATTCATACCTTACGGAAGGATATTGAATACTTATGATCAATAACACATTCCATTATACTCAAGGGATCCCGATGCAGAAAGCATCTGTGAATTTGCTCCATTTTCAAAAGAAGTACTTATTCTCTTAGCCTTGGTACTAATGTATGTTCTGATTGACAGAAGTCAACATATAAATCCTGTTGTCATTTGGTAAGGTGGGATTGTCATATATCAGCGTGCCCACAAGACTTTTGTTTGTTTGTTTGTTGTTTTCCCAAATATGTCTTACTGTGGCCCCTTTGCTTTGATAGAGTATTCTTATTTAGGTCATAACTCAGAGTAATGATGTAAAAATGTGTAAGAAATATCAACTATGACTTTTTCTATCAAATACTATAAAACGTGTGTTTAGGACCAGGAATTTACATCTTTTTATCTCCCTTTCCTTGCAAGACTTATGAAAATGTCATAGTCCTCCCTACCCAGTAAAGCCTGTGTTTACACAAAGGCGCCATGCTCTAGTCTAGGAATTCAATGGCCTGGAACACTGACCCTTTTCTCCTTGGAGCTGTGACCCTCCTTCCCCTTCCTCCATTTCCTGTGTACTGGTTCTTTTCAGACTAGCCAACTGAGTAAGCTTATGAGGTCAGAGCCCAGCCAATGGGGTAAAGGCACAGCTGAGTTAAAATAAAAACCACACGTACCTCCTGTGTTGGGATGTTGGTTCTTCAGAAGACCCCCTTTGATCAAGAATCAAATTTACCCTGTCCAGATACTTCGAGTGGAATGGTAGCTTCTTTCTTTGTGAGCCCAGACTTATTTCTAACAATATGTGCTCTTGCTTTCTCTCCTAACATAAGAAAAGCATTTGCTACACCAGTGGCCACATGCTATACTCCCAAAGTCTCCCAAGTGTCACTAGTTGGGGTTTCTCAGCAGAAGAGAAGCTTGGCAGATTGGGGCCAAGAAACGCTATAAAGTCACACATGCAACAGACCTCATTCGAGAGATTTACTGGGGCGTCGGGGAGTACACAAAGACTGCCTTTTGGGCAAGGATGGAAGAGAAAGAGAACAAGTTGTGAAGACAGAGGCTTTATAAAGGGGTACAGTACATGTGCGCAGGGAGAATATACCACCCATGATGGCTGGAAACGGGTTGCATTTGGTGGCTGGTGAGATGGCATGTCTGCTGTCTCTTGAGTTACCGAAGGCAGATTGGGTAGGGAAGACCTGGTTCTGGAATGCAGATGTTCTTGGCTTTCTAACATTCCTCTCTCTTATTTATTATAAAAGGCAAGGGAATAGGAAGGGGTGACAGGTGAGGTAGAAATGGGGGCACTGTGTTCTTTAGATTTTGCTTCCTGCTATCTGGGGATGGCAACATCTCTGTAGCCTGAAGGAAGACCTGTTGGAGCTTCTAAAAGGGCTTGATAATGGGTGTGAGAAGGGGTTTATGTGAGGGGCCAAGGGCTCCCCCATATAGGGAGAAGACAGGGAGGGCAAAGGAGGAGATAGAGGAGCATGAGGTGCCAGCTCTTCCTAGGAATGATAAAATCTCTTAGGTAGAGGGGGCTGTTGCTGGAGAGGGAGAAGAAGAGACTGAAGGATACGGAGGAGACAAAGGGCTGTGGGTTGAGGCCTGCAAGGGCAGTGCTCATTAGCAGGGCCAAGAGCGGTGGAGGACTCCTCCTGTTCAGACTTCCTAGCGAGAAGGTGCTTAGTCGAGGAACAGGAAGAGCAGAGGGAAGGCTTGGAGCATAGGGAATCTCCTGTCTCTGATCACTGGCAATAGTTGTAGAGGTCCCTAATAATGCTGGGATCTAGGGTGCTGCTGGTTGGCCATTTTGATTGATTATCTGAGAGGTACTGAGGTCAGATTCAACTGCAAAGGCAGTTAAGTTTAGAGGCCTTTAAATCAGGTGCTAGATGGAGAGGAAAGAGGTTCTCCAAAAGGCCAGAACCAAACTGGAAAATAAAGCTTCACCCAAGGGAAAGGGTCAGAGTGGGATCATTGATGTAAGTCAACCATAGCCTTAAAGACCATGGCTGGAGTTCCTCTCCATCAAGAGTACTAAAGAGGTGACCAATGCTCTACAGGTCACTCAGTCCAGTCCAGGGAAGTGTTTATGCCAACTGAAGGGAACACTTACCAGTTACCGCTGTTGGATGGAGTTCCCAGTGATTGGTGAGCCAGAAGGTGAGTCTGTTGCAAGGGGACTGGAGATAAGAGATAGGGTCCTAGTGCCAGGCTATTATACCAAGTCTCTGCACCAATGTTAGGGGCTCTTGGTGGAAGTGTACCTTGGAAGATCGGGGCTAAGGAATGCCACAAAGTTACACCGTGCAACAGACATCAATGGAGAGGTTTATTGGGGGGAGGGTACCCAAAGGCTGCCTCTGAGTGAGGATGGAGGAGAAAGAGAGCGAGCTGTGAAGGTGCAGGCTTTATAAAGGGACATAGCCCATGAGCAAAGGGAGAACATGCCACACGTGGTGACAGTGGAAATGCATTGCATTTGGCAGCTGGTGCTGAGTTACTGAAGATGGGCTGCGAGGCAGGGCACCTGGTTCTGGAATGCGACTTGTTCTCAATTTTTTCAACATCAGTGTCAGGATTAACTGGAGTTATAGACTGAATTGTATGGTTCCCTTTACCCCTAAGCATTCATATTTTGAAATCCTAACCCAGTATGTGACTGGATTAGGAGACAGGATCTTAAAAGAGGTAACTAACTAGGTTAGAATAAGGTCATTGGTGTGAGCCTAAATCTAGTGTCCATATACCAGGAGGGAATTAGACCAGGAGTACTGTGGGAATTCCTTATAAAACGTTTGAGGTCATTATCAGGTGGATAAGTTCTCCTCTGCCTCTCACTACTAAGGATTTGGCTCCCTCTTAAAGTTGCTTTCCCGGGACTCTCGGTTAAACTCTATAAGAAATATAACATCTTAAGCAGAGAAAGTTACTAATTTATTAAATGGGGCTGCTGCTAAAGTGGTGGCTCATCAAATTAATCGTAGATTACTTCCTTATCAATTACTTACCCTTTTTTCTTATCATTTATGGAACCATATATCAACAAGGGAATCGTATTATAGAAATTTATGTATGTCACAATTCTCTGCAATAATCTGTAACTCCTTATTTACAAGACATAGACTTGATAGTGGTGGGAAGTACCCATCTTTTTAAACAGCTTACTAGTAAAGAGCCTACAGAAATGAGTGTGCCACTAAATAAAATACAGGTTGATTATTTGTTCCACACTGATAATAATTGGCTGGTAGCATTAGCATGTTACTCAGGATATATAGATCATATCATCCTAAAGATTCCCTTTAAGATTTTTTTTTTAAATACCCCATGAACATTACCTAAAATTACATCTAAAAATACTATAGAAATTGTGTTTAATGCTTTTACAGGTAGCTCTTTGTCTTAGGTTTTATTGCTGTGAAGAAATTCTTATAAAGGAAAACATTTAGTCGGGTCTGACTTACAGTTCAGGGGTTTAGTCCATTGTCGTCATGGCGGGAAGCATGGCGGCACACAGGCAGACGTGGTCCTGGAGGAGGAGTCAAGAGTTCTACGTCTGGATTGGCAGACAGCAGGAAGGGTGAGTGACACTAGGCCTGGCTTGAGCATCTGAAACCTCAAGGCCACCCCCAGTGACACACTTCCTCCAAAAAGGTCAGACCTACTCCAACAAGGCCATGCTTCCAATAATGCCACTTCCTATGAGTCTATGGGGGCCATTTTTCATTCAAACTGCCACACTCTTCAAAGTGCGTGTGTTTTATATAGAAATTCCACATCTTCTACAAAAAGATTATATCCACCCCTTGTTGTACAGCTCAGTAGCCTGAACTCACTGTAATCAATTAGCTTTAATTACATGTTTTCAGCCACTGAATATTTCACCTGACTCTACACATTGTGCTTAAACTGTTTCTTTTAGAAACTGCAAGACCTAAAGCCAACCCCATTACTAATCTATCTCACAATTACTTGTCTCCTTCAGATGTCTATATGAAAATGAACTCAACTTTTTTTATAACTCATATTCATCCTTATTCTAATTTTCCAGGTCCATAAACATCTATTGATGCGCAAGCTAAGGTGCTGGCCACTGCCTGACCCTGACACTTCCTTTTCAGGCCACTCAAAACTCTGGGAGACTTTGTCCTCAAAATGTAAAATCTCCACAGGTGCAATTCTCTTCACCTTGAGAGAAAGCTTGGCAGATCACGAAGGCCTGCCCTTCTTGTCCTCTTTCTCCCACTGCCATCTGCCAGGGGAATTAATCCTAAAGGGTTAAAATCTAATGCCGTTTGGTAAACAGATATTGCTCATATCTCAGAGTCTGAGCACCTAAAGCTCATGTAATGGTTGATACTTTTGGAATATGGTTGTTGCTTCTGCCACAGGGATGAGACACCCTTGGATGCCATTAATCATTGATTATATCCATTTCCTTCCTAGGACTCCTACTTCAACCAGAAACTGATGATGGTCCTGCTTATACTAGAAAATGCTCGGAAGAATTTTGCAATTTATGGAATACTAATTATGGGAATATTCTGGAATCCCTTATAACCCACAGGATCAGGCTATTGTGGAATAATAATTAAATGGTAAATTTTAAAAATAAAAAGGGGGTATAAACACCCACCTACGTCTCTTACACAGTATGTGACGTTTAGCTATGCTAACTTTAAATATTTTCACTTTAAAAGGTAATGAGTCTTCTGCTGCCACAAGAGTTTTTGCCCTAACACATACACAGCCTAAAGTATATGTTAAATGGAAAGATCTAGAAACTAATCAGTAGAAAATCCCCAATGTTCTTCTAACATCAGGGTGAGGTCATACTTATATCTTTCCAGCAAATGAACACAATCTCATATGGTTCCCACTATGATGAATCTGACCAGGATAACATCACGGAGACCACTGATAAAATGTCCAAAAGTGGATATGACAAACCCATCAAAAGGACCCATCTCTAGAGGAGAAGGAAGCGGATAACCTGGGGAGACAACAAGGACACAATTCTACTGCCCCCCCCCAAATGATGCTGTTCTCTTTATTGACTGTATTATTATTAATATAGGCTACATTGTTAATCCTTAGCTTGTCAGTGCAGAATCCAAATGCTTTTCATCGGGGAGAACAGAAGGCACACCTCTAATAGGAGACAGTGTGCTAAAGGACATAGCTCTAATAGGAAAGTATGCTAAGCACTGCTTTTAGATTGTGATTATGATTATTAACAATCCCAAGAATGATTACTGGAATACAAATGGAGGTTTCAAAAATGGCTTGTATGATTAGTAAGTTACAGTGAAATATATTAGCAGAAGTCAATCAAGAGATGGATAAATTGAAAAACCACGGTTTTATAAAACAGAGCTACTATAGATCATTTATTGTTTAAGCATAAGCTTGGTTAAGAATTTCTTGTTATGTATTACTTAAATGTGTCAGATTTTCCTCATACTCTCAGTGGTCAAATTATAAGGATGAACAAACTATCTCAAGTGATCTTTGAATGCCGTCATGGTTAAGACAGCTTCCCTCTTTCCTTGGGTCTCTATTAGCCATTCTTATAGCTTGTATGCTTGTCTGTATTAGACCAGCCACGCAGAGATGCATTCAATCTTGGCGCCTATTACAGGCACAAGATTCTCTTTAAAAAAATTTAAAAGGCAGGGAGAGAGATGAGGGGTACAGAGGTTCTTGTGCTCACAGATAGAACCAGGAATGTAAAACACACAGGTGGTCCCTTCAAAGGGAAGGATATATAACCTATGTTCCTCCCAGAAGGCTAGGATCAGATATTGTTAATAGCCTGGAGACCTTTGTGCTATCTGTGTGGCTGAGCCCATACCACATCCTCCCCTAGACCCTTATCATGAGCTTGTCAATCTGTAGAAACGTATGTTTATGAAATGTATCACATGTAGTCAATCTATAGAAACCATCTTTATGGAAGACATCACACGTATTTTACAAAGAGTTTCAATGTAGTGATGTCTTATTGTAAAAATGTGGCATTGAGCTTTTTATTACCAGGAAAATGTTCGTCCAATTGTGCTGTGCTTAAATATGCCTAAATAAACTACTTGAGATCAGACTCCCAAAATCTGAATGAACATCAGCTACTGAGATGTGTTGAAGTGGAATATGTTCTTGCCACGGTGGTCACAGATGTCCCCGTGGAGTATAGGTAGAGAGACCACATGGAAGTATCCATCTTCAAGACAATCAAAAAGGCCTCTAAAGAAACTAACCATGTTATCAACTTGATCTTAGACTTCTACTTTTGAAAACGGTTAAAAAAAAACAATAAATTTTTCTGTTGTTAAATCATCTAGATTACAAAACTTAGTTATAGAAACTTTAATAAATAGTACACTTGAGAATTTGTTATAGATGTAAGGCCTTAGTCTCTTTCCAGTCAGAAGCTCAAGGGTGAAAACCAGCCATTTCTTTTAAAGATTCTGCACATGATTCTTAGGCCGCATAAGTTTGCAGAGAGCTGGCCTGGTTGTTAAGTCTGTAAGCACTGGACTAGTCTGCATTCATACCTTATCTACCATGAACTACGGTGTATTTGAAGGTAGCCTTATAAACTTGAATATATTTAAACTTGGGTTTAAATGTCTTCATTTGTAAAAAGTGTATAACCCTCATCTCTTCTCTTGTGAATTCTAGGCAAGGGCTGTATTACATTTTAGGTTGCTATGGTGCTAAACAAATTCATCTAGGTAGAATTAGAGCGGAGATTAGTGCATGGTTAATTCTCTACACTGTGAAATACTATTACAGTAGGTAACATGCACCAACCTCCAACCCCTATTTTGTCTGTACATATGTCTGGAGCCCCTGAAACTGGAGTTAGGGATAGTTGAAAGCTGCTATGTGGTTGCTGGAAATAGAACCTGGGTCCTCTGCAAAAACAGCCAGTGCTCTTAACCACTGAGCCATCTCCCCAGCCCCCTCCTATTTTCTTTCCTTATTATTTCCTGGTTATGATTATGATTTGGAAAATGTAGATGGTGCCAAGTTCTTTGGAGTTTATGCAAATAATGCATAGCACACATTGTTAAAAGCCTCTCCATCCTCTCGGAAGGCCTATTGTCATCAATTTTATATCCTGTTCCCACGAGAATGTCACCTCTTTTCTCTTTGCATTTTGCTACATCTTGTAATGCTTAAGGTCAAGCCCTGGTTGTGGTGCCTGCCTGGCACACTGTGCCACTGAGTCCCTCACTCAGATGGCTTAGTCTCATTCTGTGTTGGCCTGTTTGACTCCACCTTCTTTTAAAGCAGTTTCTCATCAAGGCACCTCATCCCCTATCTCCCTCCCACTGTCTTCCTGAGACAACTGTTTTACTACGCAGCTGTCCCTAGATCCCAGGAAAAATTTCACTGGACGAGTTTTGCTGTTCAGCCTTGTTTCTATGTATTTGATTGTCTTTAGTATTTTATGTAAGTTGTAAACACACTGGGTAGAAACAACTCAATAAATGAAGACTAGTAAAATGAATTGTAAAAAAGTTATAGTCTTATAAAATACAAATGGGAGGGGGGACTCTTTCCCAAACAGAAGTGAACCAGATGTCAGAATGTCTGAGAATACTGGATGGCTACTACTTCACCATAAAATCATTTCGCAGTCCCAAACTTGATTTTGTAATTGTCTCCTGGTCTTTCCCCTTCTACTTGCCTTCCTAGGCATTTGGGATAACCATTCCTTTATCTTCTGGCTCCCAAATTTGAGTTCTATTTCTTATGGTTTCTTCCCAACATCCTAATATCTTTTTAATTTTTTTAAATTTTATTTATTTATTTTTTTCTGAGACAGGGTTTCTCTGTGTAGCCCTGGCTGTCCTGGAACTCACTCTGTAGACCAGGCTGGCCTTGAACTCAGAAATCTGCTTGCCTCTGCCTCCCAAGAGCTGGGATTAAAGGCGTGCACCACTACTGCCCAGCACATCCTAATATCTAGCCAGATCTTTTCCTGCTTTCTCCTTTTAAACATTGTTTCTAATTTATCTCCAAGTGCATACCTTAATATAACATACTTGTATATACCTTATGTAAGGCTACTGTCCAGAACATAGAAAGTAGTTCCTTCTGGTCGAAGTCATATTTCAAACCATTAATAATAATTCCCAGATAAATTGGGTTAGAGAAAATAATTATCCTAAAGCAAGATAGAGGCTACATTTGTGAGGCACTGGAGAACTTAAGGTAAGTCATAATTCATCTGCCCGGACTGGGGCTAATCTCATTTTGCAATTCTCTATAGAACTGCAGCAATATCTGGAAATTCTGCAGAGGCCTTACAACAAGTCCCACATATACACATACATAAATTAAATGTAAACTATAAAGCATTTACATTTTTTAAAAGAACTCCACAGTGAAGAGGCTGGAGATGACACAATACCAAGACTCTCCTGCTGTATGGCTCTAGCTGGTCATTCTGAGGTTTCCTCCCATGGCCGTATGTTTTACTTGCTTCAATATAGAACCTCTCTTTGCCACTTTTGTGTCCACCATTGTGACCTACCTATTCAATTAGGGTGCACTTTTAGACTTTGTCTTGCTTTGGGATAATTATTTTCTCTAACCCAATTTATCTATGAGTTATTGATGGATTTGAATATGACCTAGACCAGAAGGAACTTCTTTCTTTCTTTCTTTCTTTCTTTCTTTCTTTCTTTCTTTCTTTCTTTCTCTTTTTTTTTTTATGAGTGGGTAATCAGTGTTCCTACCAAGGTGTTATGACAATGCATGATATCCCTAAGGGTGTTATAATTGTATTCCTGCGATAGTTTGTTTTTTTTTAATATTTTTATTTTCTATATTCTTTGTTTACATTCCAAATGATTTCCCCTTTCCCGGATTCCCCCCTCCCCATATGTCCCATAAACCTTCTTCTCTCCATCCCTTCTCCAATCACCTCCCTCCTTTTTCTCTGTCCTTATATTCCCTTCCCATGCTAGATCAATCCTTTCCAGGATCAGGACCCTCTCCATACTTCTTCATGGGAGTCATTTGTTATGCAATTTGTGCCTTGGGTATTCAGAGCTTCTGGGCTAATTAATATCCACTTATCAGAGATTGCATTCCATATGTATTCTTTTGTGATTGGATTACCTCACTTAGGATGATATTTTCCAGATCAAACCATTTGCCTAAAAATTTTGTGAATTCATTGTTTCTAATTGCTGAGTAGTATTCCATTGTGTAAATATACCACATTTTCTGTATCCATTCCTCCTTTGAGGGGCATCTGGGTTCTTTCCAGCTTCTGGCTATTATAAATAAGGCTGCTATGAACATAATGGAGCATGTGTCTTTATTGCATGCCGAGGAATCCTTTGGGTATATGCCCAGGAGAGGTATAGGAGGGTCCTCTGGAAGCCTCATGTCCAGTTTTCTGAGGAACCACCAGACTTATTTCCACAGTGGTTGTACCATCTTACAGCCCCACCAGCAGTGGAGGAGTAAGGAACTACTTTCTATGCTCTGGACAATAGCCTTATGTAAGGCATGTATAAGTATGTTATATTCATTTAAGATTTAGTTCTACTTCTTGGTATCAGGCTGGTTTTCTTTAATGACTCACTCAGTCTAAACACCGATAAAGTCCAGGGGATGCAACAATGGCTCTATTGGTAAAGTGCTAGGTAGTGTACTAGAAGTACAAACATGAGGGTCTCAGTTGGGGCCCCAGAACCTAAAGATGAGCTCTGCAACATGTATTTATAATGCCAGTGTTAGGGAGGCAAGGATGGGTGGATCCTCAGGGCTTGATGGCCAGTCTTTCTAGCTAAAATAGAAGCTCCAGGTTCAGGAGAGACCCCATATCAAAGGATAAGGTGGATGGAGATTGAGGAAGAGAACTTGTATTGACCTCTAGCCTACACACCCTTATGGACACACAGGTATACCCCTCAACACATGCACACATACATGCTATACACAGGGAGGGAGAGAGAGGAAGTTGCATGCACAAAGAAAGAGAGAGGATGAATTCCATTCCCTACTGATCACCTAGCTGTGGTAGATGATGTTTCCAAGATGGCCCCAAGAATATTCCCTGAACCACTTTTTCAGTTTGACTGGATTATACTCTTTCTCTCTTGTTGACACTGGACAGGCCCACGACATATTTTGATGAACAGGATACAATCAGCAAAACTAGACCTTAAGAATGTATCAGCTTCAGCTTTTATGTCTTGGCATGCTCTTTCTCGAAATCAGCTGCTACGACTGAGAGGAGGCTTAAGAGAGGCCACACAATGGAGAACAACTCCAGCTGAGCTCCCAGACGACATGGTCAATTTTCATGTCTCAGACAACTTGGCAGAAAACCAGACAGTTCTCCACATGCGAGAACTGCCGATCAAGTCACACAATCGTGAACAATAACGAATGCAGATTTAAGCCACTGCATGTTGAGGTAATTCATGGTGTCCCAGGCCTGACTGGAAGCCCCCAGGTCACCCAGCTCACTGTATCACCCTCTGACCTCTGCAAGGAGGAACGACTTTCTTTCTGGGTCTTTAACTTTTGGCTTTATTCACAAAGTGGCTAAGTGATGATAAAAATGGCTAAGGAAGAATCACAATTCCGTAAACAGTTTTTAATACTTACGCCATGGTAGTTTGAGTGAGAATGGTCCCATAGAGGCTCATGTATTGGAATACTTGGTCTCCGGTTGGCGTCACTGTTTGGGAAGGTTATGGAAGCTTTAGGTACAGCTTTGTTCGTAGAAGTAACTCGTAACAGTGGGCTTTGAGGTTTTATATCCTAACCCTACTTCCTGTTCTCTCTCTACTCTTTGTGGTTGAAATGTGGTCTCTTAGCTTCCTACTCTGGTCATTATGTCTTCCCTGCCGTTATGGACATCTAGGCTTCTAGAATAGTGTATTGGTTGGTTTTTGTCAACTTCACACAGACCTAAATGTTTCTGGGAAGAGGAAATTTCAACTGAAGAATTGCCTCCATCAGATTGACCTCTAAGCAAGTGTATGAGGGTATTCTCTTGATTAATGCTTGATGTGAGAGGGCCCGGGTCATTGTGGGTAGCATACCCCTAGGCAGGTGGCTCTGGGTTGTATAAGAAAGCAGGCTGAGCAAGTGTTCCACCCATGGCTTCTGCTTTCCTGCCTCCAGGTTCCCACCTGGAATTTCTGCCTTGGCTTCTCTTGATGGACTATGCCCAGGGATATATAAACCCTTTCCTCTCTAAGTAGCTTTTGGTCATCACAGTAAAAGTAACTAGTTCATATACTAAGTCAGGCACTATGGTATTTTTTAATATGCTTAAGTTTTAGGCCATTCTTTTGATGGATTGATGGGTTGCTAGTGATTGTAGGTCTGGAAATTAAAGCCTAGTGTTAAGTCCTGCAAGGTCATAGGAGGGACAGAGTGACATAATTCCCTCCCCTGGAACAGAGCCAGCAGGGCATGAGGCCTCCACAAGTATTGACGGTTGCTGGGTGTGAGGCTTGTTTATACATACATATGTATATGTATATGTATATGTATATGTATATGTGTATGTGTATGTGTATATGTATATATATATATATATATATATATATATATATATATATATATATACTTCATGTTCCTCCTTTGGAAAATATTCTTCTTGCCAAGGTCACCAGGGAAACTCCTTATGTCCTTTCTGTCAAGGTTAATGACTCCATAATAATCAGAGACAGTACATGTCTGGGAGGCAAGGGTGTGTCTACGTCCTTAGCAAAGTGGTAAACACTGTGTCCTTCAGGACTGCACTTAGGCTGTGGGAAAGAACTCTAAAAGCATGAGTTCAAAAATATATAAACAGGATTTCTCAACTATGTGAAATGTAAGGATGCAATATGAATTATATGAGGGGCTTCAGGGATCTAAAAGAACAGAGGGAGCTGCACAATGAGCCAGCTTGTCAGAAAGATACAAAGGCAGGCAGATCCCTAAGTTCAAAGTCAGGTCTGGACAGAGAGAATTTAGGCCCAAGCATGGTGGGAATAGTGATCTCAGAGCCGGGTACCGCCCTTCTAGAGTATTGTCTGTGCTCACAGAGGAAGGTGGATCTCTATTCATTTACAATGTTAAGAAAACCGTGCTTATTGTCTTTTCCTCTGAGTCAAGGGGCTCAGGTAAAAAAAAATGCTGCTTGGTGGGATAATCAAAAGGGAACCTGGGCAGATGATTGAACTGATATGTAAATAAAAGATTGGGCTTTGGTCTGCAAGAGCTGAGCTGTCTAATGATCTTCAGAAAGCTGTATCAAACAGAACACAAGGCTGTCAGCTTGTACCTCAGGACTGACTTCAAATCTTCTTCTTTTTTTTTTTTTTCTGGTCCCAAACACCCCTTCCTCAGAACCCTATCCAAGTCAAGGGGCCCTTGTCACCCTAGACCTTATATGTGAGTATTCTAACACTAAGCTAGAACAACTTTTTATTGACTCCTTTTCACAGATGGGAAAAAAAGCCACAGAGAGTCAGAAACAACTTGTTCCAGTCAAACAGCATGGAGTGGAATCAGTATGAGAAACCCAAGCATCTCACCCCAAAAACACATGTCTAACCACTAAGGTCCCACTGCTGGTAATTAACACTAGGTTAATTCTAAAGTGACTTAGATGAATGAACCATTACTTTTAAAATTTATTTTGCTTGATTTACAAAGGAAGGTTCTTTTTAAATTAATTAATTTATGTTATGTATGTGAGTACACTATCACTCTTTTCAGATACACAGAGGAGGGCATATGATTCCATTACAAATGGTTATGAGTCACCATGTGGTGCTGGGAATTGAACTCAGGAACTCTGGAAGAGCAGTCAGTGCTCCTAACCACTGAGCCATCTCTCTAGCCCTCATAGGAAGGATGTTAAGGCTTCAATGAGCTCATTTGTTTATTTCCATTCCAGGCTGTGCAGCATGGTACCAGCAACACTTAGAAGATGTCTAAATGTTTGGCTATTTCTAAAGTCACAGTTCAGAGTAGGCTAGAAGTGATACTGCTTTTTTTATGTTCCTGCCCACCCCAGAATGCACTAGACTGTGAGCAGGCATGGGGTCCAAAGGCTGGCAAGAGAAAGATAGGATGCCTGTGTGTATGGGGATTAGCAGAGCTTTTTATAAATCTTCTCACCCCACCAAATGAGGGTACCTCTTCTTTTTTTATAGAAACAGATCTAGGGCAGCCAGAGGCCTGCTACTCAATGTTATTTACCAACCCTGCTATTTCCTTCAAGGTCCACATCAGGCACAGGCTGCTCTGTAGCTGCCTTTGCAATGTGGGGCAGTTTTTGTTTCCAGTCTACTTGCTTCCTATCTATCTAAAACTATCTCAAAGGCTCTGAGGGACATCTTAGATAGAGTTATAATATTCAGCAGGCCTACATCCTCATGGTACATTGAGAGCAAGGCCTTGAGAGGCTGACCACCCCACGTGGCCTCCATGTCTGATGTGTGGCTTCAGGAGAGTTGGGTTTCTTCACTCTGCATCAATGTCCTTATCAGTATTTACTCGATGTTTGTTGAGAATAAGAATGTCTGTAGCCAAAGTCTCTGGCCTCATAGAAGCCAGGCAACCATCAGAGCAGCTATTGATCTCTCTCAGAGTGTGTATTGTGCATCTTCAGGACCATAGCTTTAAGTATAGCTTTAGACTGCAAGCTGCCAAGGGCCATCCTGGTGTTTCTGTTCCATGATGCTGTCTTTCCTCAAGAAAAGACAACCACCATTGTCTAACTTAGAAAAGTGTGTGTGTGTGTGTGTGTGTGTGTGCTCGAGTGTGTGCTTGTGGCTGTTATGTATGTATATGCTCATGTGGATGTATGCAGGTGAATGTATGTACCATGGTCAGAGGTCCATGGTAGGAGTCTTCCTCAATCACTTTTGAGATACTACCTCTCATTCAACATAGAGTGTCCCTGGTAGGCTATCTGTCCGGTGAGTTCCAGGGATCCACCTATCTACACCTCTCCAGCACTGGAGAGAAAGTTATATATATATTTTTGTTTTTGTTTTTCTTTTTGTTTTTCGAGACAGGATTTCTCTGTACAGCCCTGGCTGTCCTGGAACTTACTCTGTAGACCAGGCTGGCTTCGAACTCAGAAATTCGCCTGCCTCTGCCTCCCAAGTGCTGGGATTAAAGGTGTACGGCACCACTGCCCGGCAGAAAGTTATATTTTAAGTTCAAGTTCTTTCTACTTTTTTTATATTAGTTTCATTGTTTAAATGATTGGAGATATGTGGTGTAAATTTACAAACCGCATACATAAATTGAAACAGTTGTAATAAAGTTTTCAGAGACCGTGATTCTCTTAAAGTTGGAAGATGATTCAAAATGACCCACAGACTGGAAGGACAGAAGACTAAAAGCTAAACAAGAATGTTCTTTTAAACCTTCCAATGGGAGTAATTTGCAGGGCTCCCGTGACTTTCGATGTACTGTCATGAATCCCATCTTTCTTAGCAGAGACCAGTCTCTTTCCAGTGTGCTCCTAAAAAGCCATACCTCTTCATTCCTGCTGGCACAGGTAATTTGGATAGTCAGGCCTCATAGGTATGAAGGTGCTGTACTTCCTAATTGTGGCTAACAAAGCCCAAGTCCAGCCTCAGCTGCACTTTTGTTCTTGGGAAGTCACTGGTGGGACTTACCTATAATTACAATCTCTACTTGAAACATAATTCTCAGGATGACAAATACCTAAATTATGCCCCCAGACTGGCACCTGAGGCAAAGCCCTAAGGGACCAATGGTTGCCAGGGGTACATGTGTTTTTTTTAGTCCGTGGGGATCAATAAGCAAAAAATGACATCACTCAGAATCTCAGAAGGGGCAAGTGTCCAAGAGGTAGTTTTGACTCATAGTGTGTCCTAATGACTTATGCCCTGGGCTCTAAAATTTACACTGGCTGTGTAGGATCATCCTGGAGCAGGGATGGCCACATCAACAGTTTTGGGATTTTTTTTTTTTTAATTATTGTTGGCCTGTAAAGTAAAAAAAAAAAAAAAAAAAAATCTTTTTTGGGGGGATGTGAGGGAGGGAAATGCAATTTCCAATAACTTAAGAGTTCTATTAACTCTATTAAGAGAGATGACTATTTTTGCCATTGTCTCTAGTTAACGGATAACTCATGCACTAAGGAGTCTACAACACACGCCTCTTGGAATCTGGGAATCAGGGAAACGTTTCGGACCCACGGAAATAGCTGAGATAAACTGGGTGCACCTGTGCCTTGTCATGTCTTGGGAATACACGAGCCCCCGGCACAGGATGAACGTCTGTGAGTGTCAGTCTAACAACAAAACAAACTTGGCAGTGGACTAGGGAAACCACTGCGGTGCAGGGAGCTACCATCCACAGTGGTGAAGTGCGAGTCGATGCCGGGCCACCAGGAAAGGAAGGCACAAGCTTCCAGAAGACTTCCCCCGCCTCACAAAGCTGTTGTGAAATAAAATACAAACCCTTCCTGAATATTTCCAGCTTTCCTTCCCGGAGGAAGTTTTCAGTCAATGGGAAACAAAGCCTTATTCAAAGGATTAAAGCCGGAGTCATTCCATTGTGTGAGGCTTCAATAACATGGCTTTCCCTCCACGGACAGAGTTTTCAATTCACAAATCATCTCAAAAACAGGAAATTTCGGGGAAACACGTGCTTATGATAACAAACAAGGATCTATCCTGTGCTATGGAGGAGGGCTGTGCAGAGGGGCTTCTAGTTTTATTTAACAACCTCTCTCCCTTCCCCCACCCCATGCTGCCTTCTAGGAAGAACATTCCTTAAAAGAAAAAGCCATATGGCTTGTAATGTCAAACTTCTCCATTCCCACCCCACCCTCAGCACTGTAAAGAGTAAGGGGAGATGTTCTTGGCCAAATTCTTGCTTTAAGGCCTTGGAGGTAACAGATACTTCTCTGAAATACTGTCTCTTGCTGTTATCCCTGAGTCTCTGTTTCTACCTCACACCCTTTTCAAACATCCCTGGTCATTATTTAGTAGACAGATAAGTCTGGCCAGCAGGTCTAGAGAGGATGCCACAGCAGGGTGTGTCAGTGGTAGTTCCAGCCACAGGGAGTGCTGGAATGTTAAAAGAGATTGTAGAAACAGGTACGCTTTGGCTAGCAATGCCGATGGGCTGCTATAAGGACAGAGCTCCGTGTCTGAACTGTGAGAAAACTCACTTTGTGGCTCCATCCCAGCTGCTTCTGAATAAACTGCTGGGTGTGGTTGGGAAGGGTGACCCAGGAGTCCAGAATGTTTGCTGATCACAAGGATCAGAGTTTGGGTCCCAGCTCCTGTGTCCCACAAAAGCTTGTAACTCCAGCTCCAAGGGCTATGCCACTGTTTTCTGCATTCACGCAGACAGACAGACATGCATACAGACAGACAGACTCACAAACCTTTAAGAAGAAATAGACTTGGGGCTGGAGAGATGGCTTAGCAGTTGAGAGCATTGATTGCTCTTTCCGAGGTCCTGAGTTCAATTCCCAGCAACCACGCGGTCATGGGATCCGATGCTCACAAGAGACAGTGTGTGCACATACATAAGATAAAAAAATAAATAAATCTTAAAAGGGGGGGGGGAGAGAAATAGACTTCCATGTTCCCATAGAAGTTCTTTGTATTTAGATTTCTCAGCTTGACAACAATCCTTTAATCTCTGATCTGTATGCTAAAAGAATCATCCTTTAGGTTTTAGGGCTTCTGGAAAAGTAATCCGTGTCCACAATTCTTCAAAATCATGTTTCCTCGGGCTCTATCTTCTCTCACCTCCCTTAGTTTTGTTGCTGTTTTGGGAAAGGGCCTCCTGTGTCCTAGGCTTACAACTTGAGATGTAGACACGTAGCTAAGAACGATGCTCAAGGCCTGATCTCCCTCTGCCTCCCCAAGTGCTGAGGTCACAGGTGTATGCCACCACATCCAGTTTATGAAGTACTATGTTCTCTTAGCCTGAAGTGCTTTTGCTCCATCTCAGCATGACAGATTCCTGACTGTGTTGTCAGCTGGATCACTCTATAGGAAGAGCCACCCATGTGGTAGTTTAAAAGACATGTCCCCATAGTCCAAGCATTTGAAGAGATGGTCTCTGCTTGGTGACTCATCGGGAAGCTAAAGAGATGTGGCCTCGATGGGGGTGGGCTTTTGAGAGTTTAATGACAGAAGCCATTTTACCTGCCATCCTTTCTTCCTGTTTGTCGTTTCAGATGTAAGCTCTCTGCCATTCTTGCTGCCTACCTGGTGCCTGGTGCCTTGTTTCCTGGGATGGTGATGGACTCTTGCCTCTCTGAAACTATAAGCCCAAAGCAAATCCTTTCTTCTATAGTTGCTTTGGTCATGGAGTTTTATCACAGCAATAGAAAGATAACAAATACAATCCCCAACCCAGCCTTTTTACTGCATCACTGTTTTAATTATTACTTAAAACTTTGAGACAGGATCTCTGTATCTTAGGTTGTTCTCAGACTCACTGTGTAACTTGATGATCTGAGTTTGACACTTGTAACTTACATTGTGGAAAGAGAGAAACAACTTACCAAGTTGGAGCACGGTGACACGCTACACACACACACACACACACACACACAAACACAAACACATATACTCTTACACACAGACAAACACATACAAACATACATACACACAGGCACACAACATCCATAAATACATGCCTATACACAAATATACAAAATTGAAAAGAAAATAAATGTTGGGGCTGGAGAGATGGCTCAACAGTTAAGAGCACTGACCGACCACTCTTGCAGAAGACCTGGGTTCAAGCCCCAGCACCCACATGGTGGTTCACAACCATCTGTAACTCTAGTTTCAGAGGGTCAATGGATTTCTGGCCTCCTTGGTTACTGCACACATGTGGTTCACAGATATACATGCAGACAAAACACCCATATATATACATATATACATATATGTATATATATATATATACACATATATGTATGATAGTAATAATTAAGTCTTTAAAAATAAAGAAGAAACCTTGAAACAGCACACCTATAAACCTATGGTGCTATTCCTCCTATATACATGATGGATCTCAGAGTCTCATATATCCTGGCCTGGAATTCACTATGTGGCCAAAAATGACCTTAGACTTCTGATCTTCCAGTGACCACCTCCCAAAGTGCTGGGATTTTAGGTGTATACTGCCACAGCTGGAGCCTCAAGCACACTAGGTAACACTCTACTAACTGAGCTCTCTTTTCAGCCCCTCTCCTTTTAAAGAAATGACCTTATATTTCTACAATTTACAAAACTCCTTTTATTATTATGTTTCTTTATGCAAGAATATTCTGGCAAGGCACAGGGATAGCGCCTTTAATTCCAGCACTCCGGATGCAGAGGCAGGTAGATTTGTGAGCCAAGGCCAGCCTGGTCTACAGAGAAAGTTCCAGGGTAGCCTCGGTCACATAGAGAAACCTGTCTTAAAAGATACATAAACAAACAAGCAAGTAAATAGATAAATAAATAAATAAAACTCTGTAATATAAAGACAGACTAAGTCTTAGGATAGTCAGGGCTACACAGAGAAACGCTGTCTCAAAAAATAAACAAACAAACAAGTAAACAAAAGTCTAATCATGATTTAGCCAAACACCAAATCATGGATGTTTTGGTCCTACCAAATCCTACCAAAGTGTAGATCAGCAAAAAGATCAGGATTGAGCAAAAGCCAACCATGAGAAAAGTCAAACCAACCAAACCAAAAAAAAAAAAAAAAAAAAAAGACTCAGCAAAACTCCAAGCGTGACTCATCAAAAACAAAAAACAAAAAAACCCCATAAAAACAGGTTCAGCATCACAGATCCTATGGAGGAACACTTCTCCATTTTATTAAAAACAAAAAAATTCAAGTACACAGAAAAATTACAAAGAACTTTGACAGGGATGCCCACATACCCTAGTCTATGTAACTGAGCCACGTGGCTCTTTGTTTCTAAAGCCAAAATTCAAAAGCTGATTCTCTGTAACAGATATCTTGAAAGATGGCCACCAGTGTTCCCTTGAAATCTGTCCTTCAAACCTCTGAGTGACTTTAGGGTCTCTGGCAGCTTGGTTGATTCTGGAGAAACGCAGAGCTGACTCAGTCTGTACACACGCTAGGTTTAGGATCTGTGAACTGAGTGACTCCTAGAGGGAATGAAGCCCTGTCTGAGAACAACAGCTGAAGTGAAATCCCATCAGCCAGGAAAAACAGACACACAATCACAGTAACAGGTGGCTGCTTTCAAAACAGAGTTCAGTCTGGCTGCCTGGCACCTGCTCTGGAGCCACAGCCGGCCGGCCTTGTCACTCTGTCCCCGTCCACTTTAGCTCACCCCTGAGGCGCTGTAAGGAAGATGAACTACCTCTCAGAGCAGAGCTAAGTCATGGTGGCTTAGATGATTCTGTGGTGGTGGTCACCCTTACGTGCCCTGCCACAGAAGAGAGAGAGAGAATTTGGAGGCTGGAGGGACCTTGGCACAATGAACTATTCCAACAACTCTTCTTTTGTAGCCGAGTTTGGCTACGTCCAAGCAAATTAAGTAAAAACTTGATCAAGATCTCAGGACCTATGAAAGAACACCACATCTATTTTCTGTGAAAAAAAAAAAATCAAGCACACAGGAAAAGATAGTGACATATACCCAGCTCTTGGAATCTGTTGTGAACATTTATATATCTGTTCTTCCTTTATCACATCATTTTTAAAAATGTACTCAAAACTTTTTAAGTCATGTGTGAGTATGTCTGTGTGGCTATGCACACATTAATGTAGATTCCCATAGAGAGAGGAAGAGGGCATCAGATCTCCTGGAACCGGGGTTTCTGGTGGTGGTTAGCTGCCCCACTTAGATGCTGAGAACTGAACTCCAGTCTTCTGCAAGAGCAGGACACGCTCTTAAGTGCTGAGCCATCTCTCCAGATCCTTATGATATGTCCTAGACAGCTTTCAGAGTGAACTGCTGACATTGGGATCCTTTTCCTTAAAGTAGTTGTTTCTAACTTCTTATTTGTCTCCTCTTCTTCTTCCTCCTCTTCTTCCTCCTCCTCTTCTTCCTCCTCTTTTTCTTAGACAGGGTCTCACTATATAGCCCTGGGTGGTCTGGAACTCTTAGCAGAGATCCACCTGCCTCTCCCTTCCCAATCTTGGATGTCCTAGAACTTGATTTGTAGACCAGGCTGGCCTTGAACTCACGGAGATCCACCTGCTTCTGCCTCCTGAGCACTGGATTTTTGTTTGTTTGTTTTTTTTGTTTTCATTTTTTGGTTTTTTTGTTTGTTTTTGTTTTTTGAGACAGAATTTCTCTGTGTAGCCCTGGCTATCCTGGAACTCACTCTGTAGACCAGGCTGGCCTCAAACTCAGAAATCCACCTGCCTCTGCCTCCCCAGTGCTGGGATTAAAGGCGTGCACGACCGCTGCCCGGCTGAGCACTGGAATTAAAGGTGTGCGCTATCACGTGCAGGCTGTAGGAGACTCCATGAGAAAGAATGTCAGAGATGGTAGAAATCCTGGCCAACAGGTGCCATTGCTTCTGGTATTTGCTCCCTCTTCCTGGAAGCCCGTCCTATCTTTCCTTTCCACCCCACCCGTTGACTTCCTTCTGCCAAGAATGATCTCAGATATCTACAAGGAGCAGCACTTATTTTGTCATATGCTCCTGTTGTACATTTAAAGGTTATCAAGTCCTCTCAAATGCGACCTTTTCCCCAACGCCTTGTGTCTTTCCTAACCTTAGATTATTTTAGTTTCAATTTCTTAATGAAAATTTTAGGTTATCATACAAAATAATGGACATCACCCATGGTACTTCACATTTGTCCCCTCTTTGTCACCCTGCTCATGCTGCCCTGGTCCAGCTCACTTCCTTCCACTCTAGTCCCCTCTTGTGCTCTCTGCTTACACACCATACGTTACACGTGTCGCAATTTCTCACCATGCTAAAGATCTCTCCCTTCCCTCCCTGATCCCCTTTTCTAGCTTTGTGACCTGTAAACACACACACACACACACATGCACACGCACACGCACACGCACACATACCACAAGTACACACGTGCTGAAACACATACATAAATTTAAAATACAGTATTTGCCTTTCTGACGATTGTCTGGATTATTTCACTTAACACAACTGAATGAAAAAATGAGATAGAAGGCAGAGGACACGACTCCTTAAGCATGGAGGTTTTTCCTGTAGATATAAGGGAGAAAGCCACAAGATGGCAGAGCCCATGCTTGACGTGGCCAGCAGAGTAAACCGGTTTCCAAGATCTAAACAATAATAACTTCTACTTGCACCCATTTTCCTGAAAATGCCGTGATTTTATTTTTTCTTCACAATTGCATAAAACTGTTACCTATACATATCTATACATTTTCTTCAGCCATTCATCTGCCGATGAACTTTTAGGCTGGCTATATTTCCTGTCTGTTGAAAACAATACAGCAATTCATGTCGCTAAGCAAGTATTTCTGTGGTTGGTCTAGAGTCCTTTGGGTATGTCTTTATCAACCTTACATAGTACGTGGCCAACCATAATTTGTTTTTTTGTTTTTGCTTTTGTTCTTTTGAGACAGGGCTTCTCTGTATAGCCCTGCTGTTCTGGAACTCACTCTGTAGACCAGGCTGGCCTCAAACTCAGCAATCCCCCTGCCTCTACCTCCCAAGTGCTGGGATCAAAGGCGTGCACCACCACTGTCCAGCTCAACCTTAATTTGTTAAGTCTCCAGTTTGAAAATCAACAGCTGTGAACTGCCTCTTTTCCTTTTCTCTGTTTTACTTGGACACAGGGTTTCATGTTAGCCCAGGCTGGCTTGGAACTCAATATATAGCTGAGGATGACTCTACCTCTGCAGTTACAGCGGTGTACTACCATGCTTGGCGTCATGCAGCACTGGGGGTAGAACTGCTCAGCTTTCTGAATGCAAGGCAGGTGCTCTCCCAACTGTGTGTGTGTGTGTGTGTGTGTGTGTGTGTGTGTAGGTAGGTGAGTGAGAGTGCAGGTACCTGAAGGTCAGAAGGTATTGGAGACCTGGGGCTGGAGTTCCAGGACCTTGTTAGCTACCCTCCAAGAGCTCTGGGAACCCAGCTCAGCTCTCCTGGAAGAGCAGTATATGCTCTTAACAGTGGCGCCATCTTTATAGCCTGCTCTGCCTATCTCTTGCATGGATTCCAGATAAAGTTGCGGTGAACGAGGTGCCTTTTGCAGCAGGGTGTGACAGTCAGGACATCCTCTCACATCACGGGCTGCCGTCTACCACTTCTGCTGTCTCCACCAACCCCAAGTTTCTCTTTGTCACTTCCTCCATACCGCAACCAACTGCGACTCTCTTTCCAAGGCTGAGTCAGATCCAGCGTGAAGAAGAAGTGGTTTAAGGAGATGGGCAGCTATGCATGTCCTCCTTGTTCTACGTTTACAGTTCTGGGCCACAGAGCAGAGGCATGTGTTCTGACTCTGGATTCTTGAGAAGGTCTGCAGAGCTGGCTAGAAATTTGGGCCTGTGGTTTGAAGTTCCTGCTGCCTTTGATTTTACAATGAGGGCAGAGTGAAGTTGAGTAACAGATCTCTTGCCCAAGCAGTAAAGGTCACCATAAAGCATCCCAAGGGCAGCTGGTGGCTGGTCTATCTTCAAGGTCAAGTGTCTCTATGCAGGAAGTGTAGGCTGCTGTTATCAGTGTCACCTGACCTTAGAAGAACGTGTTTGTGTGGGTATGAATAGGTACACACATGCATGCATGTGCATGTGAATGTGTTTGTGTGGGTATGTATAGGTACAGACATGCATGCATGTGCATGTGCAAATGGAGGTCAAGACCAAATAGTTTCCTCTATCTCCAACTTACTTTAAAAAAATGGACTTTGTCCCTCAGCTAAAGAATGGTTAAAAAAAGATGTAGTACCTTTATACTATTCAGCTATTAAAAATGATGACATGATGAACATTTCAGGCAAATACGTGGAACTGGAAAAGATCATGTGGAGTGAGGTAACCCAGACCCAGGAAGACACACATGGTACGTACTCACTTATACGTGGATAGTAGCCACATAGCACAGAATAACCATGCTGCAATCCACAGACTCAAAGAAACTAAGTAACAAGGGGGGAGGATTGGATCTCATTGAGAAGGGGAAATAGAATAGACATGGGGGTGTGTGAATGGAGGGAGGGAACTGGACGGGAGAGGGGCTGGGGAGGGCAGTAGGAGGGATTCAGTGGAGGGAGGACATGGCGGGGGGACTAGAATCTGTGGGGGGGGGGTGCGCATCTCCGGGAAAAGCTAGAAATCTAGGTCAGTGGAAACTTGAAGGAATCTATGAAGGTGATCCCAGTTAAGACTCCTAGCTGGAGCCTGAAGTGGCCATCTTCTCCTGTAACCGAACAAGACTTCCAATGGGAGATACCAACCCAGCCACAAAACCTTACACCCACAATTTCTTCTTGTCAACAAAATGTGCTGGAGTAAAGATGGAGCAGAGATTGAGGGAACAGCCAACCAATGACTGGCTCAGCCTGAGACCCATACCACGAGACGAAGCCCACCCCCGACACGATGAATGATATTCTGCTATGCTTTCAGAAAAGTGCCCGTTTAACTCCTCTGAGAGGCTTCATCCAGCAACTGATGGAGACAGATGCAGAGACCCTCAGCCAAATACTAGGCAGAGCTTGGGGAATCCCGTGGAAGAAGGGACGAAGGATTTAAGGTGGCGGAGAGGTCAAGGACACCACAGGAAAAACTACACAATCAACTAACCTGGGCTCATAGAGGCTCACAGAGACTGAACCACCAGAGAGCAGGCATGGGACAGACCTAAGCCCTCAGCACCTAGGTAACAGCTGTGCAGCTCTGTTTTCATGTAGGACTACTAACAGCAGGGGCAGGGAGGGGCAGGGGCAGGAGGAGGGGGAGGAGCAGGAGGAGGAGCAGGAGTTACAGGTGTTGTGAGCAGTCTGATAAGGGAGTTGGCATCTTTACTCCAGGATTAATACCTTAATTGCTGATCATCTCCCCAGCTCAATGGTTCTCAACCTGTGGGTGGTCGAGACCCCCTAGGGATTGCTGTTGAATGACCCTTTTACAGGGGTCACATATCAGATATCCTGCATAGAAAATATTTACATTATAATTCACAACAGTAGCAAAGTTACAGTTATGAAGGAACAACAAAATGATTTTCTGTCTGGGGGGGGGGGGGCGGTCACTACAAGCAGAGGAGCTGTTGTTAAAGAGTTGGAGCATTGGAAGCCCCAATGCTCTACCTCAGTCCAGAATCTCTTATTGAACCTGGAGCTCACCTCACTTGACCAGCCTAGCTGGTCAGCAAGTTCTCGAGGGTCTCCTGTCTCCCTCTCCACCGATGATGATGATGATGATGACGATGATGACGACGATGACGTTTTGTATGTATGTGCACCGCATACATGCATTTTGCCCTCAAAGGTCAGAAGAGCACATTGGATCCTGTGGAACTGGAGTTACACATTGCCGTGGGCTGTTGTCTTGTGGGTTCTGGGAATGGAACCTATGTCTTCTGCAAGGTCAACAGGTGTGCTTAACCACTCAGCCATCTCTCCAGCCCACCTTACTGCTTGAGAGCAGAACTCTCACTGTTGATTTGGAGAGACTGGCTGGCCAGTAAGCTCCTGTCTCCACTTCCCCGGTGCTGGGATTACAGGCGTGTGCTGCTATTAGCTGTTAATTTTTCCCAGGATTCTAAAACACAAACGCATAACTTCATGCTTGCGCATGAACCATCTCCCCGAGCCTAGAATGTTTCTAATATACTCAGGAGCTGATGGTGCTAAGAATGACTGAGGACTAGAGAGTTCTTTCATGAAACATGACCTGCTTTACGTTTTGAGTGTAGTATGTTTGAAACCAGTTTTTCTGAGATCCTTACAGTCTTGCCATTTATAACCCAACAGAGCTCTTTCTATCACGGTTGGTCTTAAGCTTTGGCAGCACTCAGATTTCCTCTAAAAGACTCAGATTTCTGAGCCAGGCGTGAAGATACTTGTCTATAAATCCAGCATTCCACATGTAGAAGTACTAAGTAGTTCAAACTTATACTCTGCTACACAGCGAGTTCCAGGCCGTCTGAGCTACATGTGACCATGTTTTGAAAACAACAAAAGCCAAATTCTGCACAGATTCTTGGCTCTCACTAATGGAGTTTTGAGTTTCTTGTGGCGAGGAGCAAATGAGTGGCTAGAGGCTGCTACTGCTGGCCGGATGAGAGGATCTGCTTGAGGAGAGTGCAAGATGATAGTACTTATCAGATCACTTGCCAGTTCGCCTGCCTGTCCTTCTGCCACTGGATAGCAGGGGTTCTCAGGCCTAGCTGCTGTCCATTAGAATTGCATCTGAAGCTTTTAAATACAGGGTTTCAGTAGAAAGGCCAGATCCTACCTTAGACCCAATTAGGTCCACAGCTGTGGGTGTGGGACCTGGGTATTTCTTAACAAAGATCCCCAGATAATGCTAATGACTGGCCAGGATGAGTGGACCACAGGCACATAGCAAGCTCTGGCTCTATTCAATATTAACATATGTTTTTCATTTGACAAATAGATGTTGATCACTTACTATATGTCCAGGAAAATGATGAAGTGTATATATGAGAAATGATGGCAGACCTCATGGCAAAGACAGATCACATACACGAATATTTAAGCAGAAAGCCAGTGTGTGATGAGTGCCAATTAGAGGACGAAGCCATTATTGGAAACAGAAGGCTTGATGAACCAAGGTAAGTCGGCCTCGGGTTGGATCCTTGCAGCATTGTTTATGGTAAGTTATGTATGCCTCTGCCATGCGTGAGACATGTCCCTTTGGTGTGGGAAATTGCTCATTTGTTGGTTCATTGAGGATGCTCTGACTGATTCACCATGGTGAGTCTGAGTGAACTGTGGAAATGATGGAACATTCAATCAATAGCTAGTCAGCTGGCGACTATTCCTTTGCTAAGTATGCTATTAAGGCTGTTTTCAGAGTCCTGTGCTCCATAGAATTAAGCCTTTTCCAGAGAAATAACAACACAAATTAGGATTTTAATTTTAGGATTTTAGTAAGTATTCCATAAATATGTAAAACAATCAAATTTACTTGTGAATCAAAACAAAAAAAATTTGCAAAAGCTATGTTTATTTAATTTGCTTTTATACTATATTTTTTTAAAATAGGCAATTATTTAATATTACTTTCAATGGATTTCAATGTAATGTTTCCATACGAGGCTTCACCATGCTCAATGTATGTTATTTGCATGCATTAGAATATAGAAAAATCTAATGATCCAATAGCAGTCGTCCCATGAAGGAGACAGTTTCTATAAAGGGGGAAATGGACTCTTTGATGTTACTGACATATTGAGGGTAATAAATTCTTTGTGTTGGTTATCTGGTTATAACTCCTTTTGTTGTTGTTGAGATTTTATTTTCATGCCAGGGAGGTTTCTCAAGACTAGAAAGACCCACTGACAACAAAAGAAAAAAATCATTTTTAGGAAAAAGAAATAGATGCTTTAGAAATCATGGCATTTATTTTCATCCAAAAACACCGGAGGCATCATGTCAGCCACGGCAGGAAAAAACTGGAAGGTTAAAGAAATGCAACTTGGCAGAAGGGAAAGACAAAGTGCCTACTCGTAGCAGAATATTGCACATGCCTTTAGAGAGGAATACATTTTAGATGAGTGTCCAAAGAGCGAAAGGAGAAAGGGTCAAGGTTCAGAGAGCCCAGGGTAAGGCGGAGGACTGGGCTTCTGGCACAGTGCATTACTGCGTGGCCAATTTTCCAGGGCCAGCTGTTACCAGTCAGATGCAGGTCTGGGCTGAGGGGAGGAGCGATCAATAGGGAGAGCAACCCACCCTTCCCCATTTGCCTGGAGAAGTGTCTCAGGATCAATAGTTTCCCAATCTCAATCTAGGGAGCAAAGTCAAAACCACTCTGATGGCTCTTTAGTTCACTTCTTCCTAATACAATTCAATTTTAGGCATTTTCTGTATGGGCATGGTGGTCACATATCTGACTTTTAAAAACTAGCCTTATTGCTTATCAAATAAATAAAAATTAGAATACTAATGAATTGTTGGTCTCTTAAACCATTAACTTAAAGTGACCAGGGAAGAACAGGGAAGGTTAGGAGCAACCAAGCTTCTGTTGGAGCACGTTCCTTTGGTTTATTGTGACTGGGGAACCGTGCATATTTCATAGCCTAGCAAGGCTCCCTTTAGAAATGCATTCCAAAGACAGTATGGATGTGCATAAAAATCCCCATACAAAGTGCTCCTTAGAGCTTGGCTTCTGATTGGGGAACGAGTAAAGAAATAAACACCCCAACAACAGAACGGTAAAGTGTTATACGCTGACTTGTAGGTATAACATGGCTGTGCTATACCACACAGCATCTGTGATTACCTGCACAAGGCTGGTCCTCTGGACAGCCTGTCATGGGGGAGAGCACTCCTATCCTATCCTTCCTCGAGGATTTATAGACAGTTAATGGTTGCTAAGGGAAGGGGGAGAGATAATTTCTTCTCAGTATAGCATCTGGTTGGTTGCTCCTACTCCTGTAAATAATCCCTAAGGTGCCTAATGTAATTCATTGGGTGGGGGGGGAAGAGAGAGAGAGGAAGATGGGGGATGAGTTGAGAAGAGGGGAATAAGTGTGAGAGGGACAAGAGAGGGGACTATCAATGTATATGTGTATGAAAATGTCATAATGTATATTTTAATGTAATCTATAATCAAAATCTATTTTAATATAATCAATATATGTTAATAAAACAGAATTCAAAACAATGACAAAAGAGAGAGAGAGAGAGAGAAAGAGAGGGAAGCGATGTCCAATGGTCTAGAGAAACATCTTCCTGAGTTTTTTAGGTGAGTTTGTTATTTCTATTGAAGGTCGGTCTTCTCTCTCCTCCACGCCCTTCTCTCCTGATAGTGCTCGTGCCAGACAGGCTCACTTGCTGGTTGTGCCCTCAGCTGACCCCAAGTGTGTCCTTGCTTCCCCCCCACCCCCCACGTTTCCTTATTTGGATGCCATTCTCCCCCACCCCCACCCCGCCCTTCTTGTATCTCCACAGCACACAGGCTTCATTTATCTGTTTTTAAACGTCTGGGTGTTTTGCCTGCACGTATGTGTGTGCACCACACGTGTGCCTGGAGCTCACAGAGGCCAGAAGAGGTCGTCATCCCTGGAACTAGCGTTCCAGATGGTTGTGAGCTGCCGTGTGCAGGCTGGGCATCGGATCCTGCTCTTCTGAGATAGCAGCCCTTGCTGTTTCCTGCTGGGCCATCATCTCTCAGGCCCTGTGTTGCTACTTTGTTTCCAACCCAATTTCCGGGTAAAAGAAAGCTCAACTCAATCAGTTAACAAAACAGGCTACAAGCCTAGACTGGGCAGATCTCCCACTACACTGCTCTATTCCATCTACATCATCCCATATAACTTGTGGTTTCTCCAGGTCACAAGCTTCCATTGACCTCTGTAGCTCCTCTCCCTTCCTGTTGATCCCCCATGGCTCCTCCCCTAGACTCTCAGCTCCTCCCACTTCCTCCTGCCTAATCATTTGCTCAAGCCTTTATTTGAAAAGTTAAGGGGGAGAAGGTTCACAAGGCAACACCTCATCTGCAGCCCCTTTGAGGAGTGGAATTAGCATCAAAATACAAGCCCAGGGCTCTCCACAACACCCCTACAGTTTAGTTTTTTAAGCCACTTTACCTGTTACTATAGTATTCCTTTCTTTCCTCAGCCCACTTCTGTGTCTGTCATAATTTATCTCCTCTGGTTCTCTCATCTGTATTGGAATGACCTGAGTATATGTTTTGTTTTCTCTATCAGAATTTGAACAGCCTAATATGCTTAGTTTCCTTCAGCTCATGATTCTGAAGCATGCTGGGTAAGTGGGGTGAGCCACTGAATGGATAAACTGAGTGGCACCCGGTAGACCTGGTGCCAGATGCCAACGTTCTCTGCAGATGTGGAATGGCCGTAATAAAAGCCAAGGCAGTTCTTTGACTTTTGTGTGGTCTGGGGTCTTAGGCTGAGAGTTCCCTTATGATCGAGCATGGCATTGTGGGTAGACCAGGAAGGCCAAGGCTAGGAAAGAGTAAGTGTGAGATCACCATAGGTAGTAAAGCAGGCTGCAGGCTTCCAGTCCCCCAGCCATCTCAACCCCAACAGTCGGTGGAAGGAGAAAGATCAGATTAAAAAAAAAAAATTGAAACAAAGACTCAAATAGCCCAGGCTGGCCTCAAGTTCCCAATGTAGCTGAGGGTGATTGTCCTGCCTCTACCTCCTGAGGGCTGTAATTGCTGGTGTGTGCCACCATTCCTGGTTTACGAAGTGCTGAGAATGGAACTCAGAGCTTCAAGCATAGTAAACAAGCAATCTATCAACTGAGCTATGCCACCAGACCCTTGACTTCTTATTAATATATAATCATATGCCGGGCAGTGATGGCGCACGCCTTTAATCCCAGCACTTGGGAGGCAGAGGCAGGTGGATTTCTGAGTTTGAAGCCAGCCTGGTGTACAGAGTGAGTTCCAGGACAGCCAGGGCTACACAAAGAAACCATGTCTTGAAAAACCAAACCAAACCAAACCAAACCAAACCAAACCAAAAAAACCACCACCACCACCACCAAAAAACCCCAACCATATATATATATAATAAAATATATAATATATATATAATATATCATATCTATAACTTATATATAAACCATAGGTGCTGTTTTAAGGCAGCTCTAAGGCACACACTCATAACGTCAGGGCATTAGGATTCCCATCTTGTTGATGTCTATATTTGGAGTCTTTGAGTGTCTCCCTTCTATTCTATGGAACATGTAGTAGATTAATATGACTGCAGCCACAGTGCAGTGGGACACTCGAGCTCATTTCTTCCAGATCAATTGGAATTCTAATCAAGGAATGGACTTGATGGGGGCTGAGGAACATGACTCAGTTGGTACTGTGCTTGCCTAGCAAACATGCAGCCTTGGGTTCAATCCCCAGCACCTGGTGGTGCGTGGCTATAACCCTGGAACACAAGAAATGAAGGCAGGAGGATTAGAAGTTCAGGGTCAGTCTTGGCTGAGTAGCGGGTTTGAGGCCACTCTAACTCAAAAACAACATGAAAACATAAAAAATGGCGGCGCTTGTGAGTTAGGCTTTAAAAGTTAGTAAAGTTCAGGCTTTAAAGGGACACTAAAACATGTTTTCAAACAGTGGACCTGAAGGACACTGTGAGGAGATGAGAATTATCCAAACAGTTTAAGGAGCCAAATCAAACCAAGAAGGCTTTCAAGATGGCCCAGTGGGTAAAGGGGCTTCCTACGAAACCTGAGGATCTGAGTGCAATCCCAGAGATCCCAGAGGACGAGAGAACCAACTCTTGCAGGTTGTCTGACTTTTACCCAAGTGCCATAGTGCATGCTTAGAGACAGACAGATGCACAGATACGATAGAACTTGTTTTTAATGAAAGCAAGCTCGTTCTCTCTCTCTCTCTCTCTCTCTCTCTCTCTGTGTGTGTGTGTGTGTGTGTGTGTGTGTGTGTTGTATGGGCCAGCATATGAGAATGCAGAAGAGGCCAGAGCAGGACATCAGTGTCTTCCTCCCTTGCTCCCTGCTTTATTGCCTTTAGACAAGTCTCTCACTGAACTTGAAGCTTGACTTTTTGGCTAGTTTGATTAGCCAGTGAGCTTGTCTGGGCTTTGCTTGTCCCCAATCCTCTGCACTAGGGTTGTAGGTGTGCTTGGTTATGATTGGCATTTACGTCAGTGCCAGGGAATCAAACTCAGTTCTTCGAGCTTGCGCAGCGAGTGTTCTTACTAAGGCACACCACCACCCCCCACCCTCCGAGCTTGAGAAAAATGTATTCAGTGGAGAAATAGCTGTTGGGACTGATTTAACAACGTACATTGACCTATGTGTTCCCTGAATCGATACGCAGCAAACACTGTTCGTGTAGAGGGTACAGCTATCTTGACACCCTCAGTGACGTAGTTATGAAGCCAGACAACTGAAGGAACTGTTCAAAATTGTCAAGCTCACATTTTGCTAAGGCTTGTTTTGCCCCTATCTAGTACAACCTGTACCTCTGTGTCTTACTATACTTAGCAATGCACCTGCCATGCCTCCTCCTTCAGGAAATGCCTCTACTTCCTGAAAAAAAAAAAAGAACAAATTGCAACACTGAATCCCAGCATAACCAGCTAACTCCAGTTTGAACTTCGGCTCCTATTCTGACAACGTCACAAAAGACGCTCTTACACAGATATGGAGAATCTGTGCTGTATAGCTTCTGCTGTATGTCCAATTCTTTCTATGTGGGTTCTGAGATGGGTCTGTAAAGTGCCTGACATTCAAGCCGAAGAACTTGGGTTCAGATCTCCAGCACCCCCGTAAAAAGTGGTGCGTGCCTGGAATCCCAGCACCGGGGAGGCAGAGACAGGTGGAGTCTCACTGGCTTGCCAGTCCAGCTGACTCTGAGGACAAGAATAACCGTGGGTGACACCCAATGTCACTCTTAGCTTTTAACAGGTGCTCATGCGCACCTGTACACGCACAGACATGTACGACATACACGCAAATTCTTTTATGCATGCCTAATTTTTATTTTTTTTTGAAGAGGTTCCTTATAAGGCTAAGATTAAACCTCATTAAAGAATTTGGAAGTAAACAACAACAAAAACTGCTTCTTAATAAAGCCTCCCTTTCCTTCTGCCAAGCAGCAGTCACTTACAGACCGGACCGGGAGTGAATAGGAAACACTATACTCCAGATACGGTAATGAATAACCGCTGAGGGCCTGAACTCCTCTCCGTTCCCACAGACTGCTATCCAGAGAGCTCCGCTCCAACTCGGAAGGGAAGGATTTGCCCCGGCTTGGAAGGAAGTAGAATAAATAGAAACCTAAGTGGCAAGGTCACCTTTAATATCATACGAACAGCTTCTCAACAAGCCCCACAATTGCTTTGTTTCTTCCTGCTCCTGTGCTATAAACAGGCAGAGTGGAGGCAAACTCTCAGAACACACATGGTGAGCAGAGGAAGCTCCCAGAGTCCCGAGGAAGGGGGAGGGGGCGGCTCCCGGGGCCACGAGGCATGCCAGGGTTAACAATTGTGTTATGCTGCGGTGACCAGAAGGGAAAACTGCTTGTTTTGAAAGGAAGGAGTTATATTGTCTTAAATTCCTGTGTATAAAATATAGGACAAACAAACTCCAGTGGGAATCTTCTATTGGGCTCTGTGGGATACTGTCTCCCGACTTGGCTCGTCTCCACCCCAGGTATCACACAGCGCTTACACACACAAAAGCGAGACTTGAAAAGCCATCCTTAGGACTCTATTCAGTTGGGGTTATAAACACTGGGTGGGTTCTGTGGCAGAGGGCTTCTCCACGTTCCTTCTTTCCCTCCTTTTGTTCTTTCCGCCTCTTCCCTCTTCTTCCTCTCTGTCCCCCCCACCCCTCCCTTTCTTATTGTCGTGCCTCCCTTTTTCTCTTCGGACAGACAGGCTCTCTAGTTCAATATGCGGCAGAGTGTGTCCCTCGAATGTCCCAATCCCCTGCCTCCGCTTCCCAAGCAGGAAGCTGACCCGCACAACTTCCAGCTTGCTTGGTGCTGGAAACGGGACCAGGATGGAGGCCTCGAGGGCTCAGTAGACAGCCACTCTCTCCTAACTGAGCTATATCTCACCCCGCCCAACCTCTCTCTCTCTCCTTGTGTTCGCTCTCATTCTTCTCCTGTCTCCTTCACGGAGGCTCCCCCCTCTCTCTTCAAGCTGTCCTTCTCTTTTCAATGTCTCCAGGTTGAGGGGAAGCAAAGACTGGCTAGGGCGTTGCAAAGGACTCTAAGGCAGGGGCTCTCACCCTTTCTAGATCTGCGATCCTTTAACACAGTTCCTGGGGTTGTGGTGACCCTCCAATTATAAGATTGTTTTTGTTGCTACTTCATAACTGTGGTAAATTGTAATATAAATACATGATATTCAAGACATTTGATATGTGTCCCTATGAAAAAGTCATGTGACGCTGAATGGGGTGGAGACCCATAGGTTGAGACCTCTGAGAGGTCTGGCCGCCAGGTCAGGAATTTCAGTGCTGTGGCTTTCTCTCTCATCTTGGAACACCATTATGAAAACTGCACCTTTTTTTTTTTTTTTTTTTTTTACAAGAAGAAGAGGTGCGTATTTACACTGGGCTTTCAGTCTGAGAGAGATGGCTTCATACTCTGGGATGCAGGTTATCAGATGTGTGAACTAGGCAAAGTGGAACTGGATCTTATGAATTGTTACTGGTCACTCCCTATCGACTCTACACTCAGCAAAGGCATTAGATCCTCATTGTGTGTTTGGTTCTGTGTGTGAACCTTACATGCCAGGAAGTACTCTACCATCAAGCTATAACCCCAGCTCCCTGATACCTATTTATTTATTTATTTATTTATGTGGCAGGATCGAATGTATCCCAGGCTGGCCTCAACTTCTCTGTATAGCCAAGGATGACTTTGAATCTTATTTATTTTATTGTTAATGTATGTGGGAGACAATCTTTCTACCTCATTAAGGTAGTCTCTCTCTCTCTCTCTCTCTCTCTCTCAAGACTTGTTTATTTTTACTTCATGTGTACGAGGGCTTTGTCTGCATGTATGTATTTACATCATGTGAGGACTCCGGAATTGGGCATTGGATCCCCTGGAACTGGAATTACAGAGCTGCTATTTGTGGGTACTAGGAACCGAAGCTAGGTCCTCTGCAAGATTGGCCTTAACCTCTGAGTCATCTATCTCTCCAGCCACAGGGTCTCTGGTTTTGTCACACGTTGTATCCCAGGATACAACTTCTGGGCTAATCTACCCCTGTCTCTCAGTATGGAATGCAGGAACTGAAGCAGTACACCACCACATTGGAATTTGACCTTGAGTTCCTGATCCTCCTGCCTCTTCCTCCTAACCTCTGGAATTACAGAGGTTAGGAGGAAGAGGCTACCACCGGCTTCTATGTGGTGCTGTGGATGGAATGAAGGGCTTTGTGAATGCTAAGCCATTACTCTGTCAACTAAGTTACATTAATCAGTTACTTGTAGTTGCAAAACGATACAGTCTCAGCAAAACGATACAGTCTCAGCAAAACGATACAGTCTCAGCAAAACGATACAGTCTCAGCAAAACGATACAGTCTCAGCACGACATGTGATGGCTTGGAGCCAGCAACAATGGAAACCGCTAGACGGAGCTAGAACTGTTGAGTGGCCAGCTATTTTGATCTGCAGACAACATGTCATACATATCAAGGGATTCTTATCTCTGTCTGGAAAGTGTATTAAATTAAGCAGACATTTCGGATTAGTCTAAAAGTTCTAACAGATGTGCTCTGCTAGAATGCTGTGTTAGCATGGGTCTGAGCCGGGCTAGGCATCCTCCACTGTTCCTCCTCCCAGCTCTGAGAAGGGTGTGGTGGGCGGAGAATGGGCTCTTGCCTTTGTTCTCTGGCCACCTAGAAGAGCATGGTCATTTGCTTAGGGAACAATAGGGAGTCTCAGTCCTGAGACTGAGTGCACAAGAAAACACACACACACACACACACACACATACACACACACACTGTATACCCACTTCAGAGCTGAATTTTTTTTTTTCACCTTTAAGAAAGTCTGAAAACATGGGGTGGGAGATCTGGAAACATTGCTTAGTCCTTATAGCATTTGCCCTGCAAGTAGAAGGACTGGGGTTTGCTCTCCGGAACCCGCATAAAGAAGCTGAGTGTGGTGATGTGTGCTTGTCACACCCGGGAGTCCAGGACAGACAGGTGCCTGGGGCTCACTGGCCCTCTAGCCTAATCTGTTTGTCAAACTCCAGGTCAGTGAGAGACAATCTCAAGAACATGGTGGTGGCCATTCCCGAGGAACCAGACCCAAGGCTGTCCTCTGGTGTTCATATGCAAGCATGCATAGGCACAGTATGCAAGCAGCTAATACAGACGGAGACATTTGCCAGGTCATCCAGTGCAATATTTTCCTCTGAAGACACAGCAGCACCTCATCCAAAGGCATCTGATGTACCACTGCACTTTTGTTTCTTTTTATACATAGCTGCTTGTCTTCTATTGCGAATGAGGCCTGACTCCAAACCCCCCCCCCTTTCCTTTGTAGTTCTGTTTCTGAAAAGAGTCTAACACCACTGACTTCTTGGTCAAAACCTGCCCGGCGTCTATGCTATGTGATTGCATGAGCTCGAGCCCCTGTTCATTAAGACTGCCCCACGAAACAGAATTGATGAGTGCTCAGGGGCCATTTGTAGCATTTGCGATCCACAGGCATCAGAGCTTGATGCATGGCCCTCATCTCCTTGGCCTCCTGTGCAATGATGCTCATCTGTCTTAGTTAGAAAGTCAATTAATCTTGACCTTAGCCCCTGGGGTGTGGCTCTCCGTTCTCTCCCTCATCTTCAACGCTCTCTCTTTTCAGAAGCACTTCTTGTTCGATTCCATGCTCCCCCAATTTCAATCACACCCAGCCATTTGTCTTCAAATTATACTGCTTTGATTTTATACTAAATCTATATTTCTAGCATTATATATTCCCAGGAAGTTCTTGTTCTGAGCTGTAATTTAATTATAAGGATCATTAAGGCTCTGAAGAGTGCTAACGGGCAGAAAGGGAGGTAACAGCACAGAAGTTATTAGGAATTGCACATTGCTGTGCGTTTCGACATCCCTCCTAGGATGTGGGCATTTTGTTGAAAGAGGGTTTGTTTTGAACAGTGACAGTGCAGAAGATGCTCCTCTTTCTGCTTTTATTTTTGTTGTTGCAGCGTGCATCACACACCATCAATTATATTAGTTAGGCAATGGATTTAGCAAAACTATTGGTGGTGAGTGGCACATGCCTTTAATATTGTACTTGGGAGACAGAGGCAGGTGAGTTTCTGTGAGTTCAAGGCCAGCTTGGTCTACAAAAGGAGTTCCAGACCAGCTAGGACTGTATAGTGAGACCGTGCTTCAAAACAGAACCAAACAAAGCTACCAGAGAAAACTCAGTGTATCAGGTGATTATTTCAGTCCAACCACACACCTCTCTTTATTTCATTCATACTTTCTCTGGATGTGAATATAATTGGTATTTCACAATGAAAGCAAAATTCCCAAGAATACTTTTTAGAAGTGTGTGTGTGTGTGTGTGTGTGTGCGTGCATATGGGGTGCTGGAGAGAAGGCTCATTGGTTTTTTTATCATGTATTGTAGCATGTCCTCTTGTAGAGGACCTGAGTTTAGTTTCCAACATCCATATTGGCTAACAACCACCTATAACTGGAGCTTCAGGGGATCCAACAGCCTCTTCTAGACTTCAAAGGCACTGGACACACACAGAACACAGACATCCGTGATGGCAAAACACTCCCTTACAAAAAATAATTTAAAAAAGCCTTTTAACTAAAAAAAAAAAAAAAAAAAAGTAGTTGTCATTCAAGGCTCCCTCTATCCTCTACAAACATGTGCACATGTGCATATAATATACATGGGCACATTGACACAGGCACACACACACACACACACACACACACACACACACACACAGGGTTGGCACCTTAGGGCATTCCTACACAGTGTGCCCTAATGTAACCGATTTCATCTAGGGTGCTTTAAGGGAAGACGCTGGACAGAAAGGAAAGAAGTCTCCAGGCTTCATGCTAGCCAGGAACTAACAGTAGTTCCTCTGGACACTGTTACAAATGAGCATATTGTGGAGATTATTAATATTGAGTTGCAAGTCATGACTAGTACTATCCAAGCAATGGCAAATTCTATGATAGCATATCACGGGCAGAGAGACAAGAATGCAAATGCACGTATGCGCATAATGGCATAAAGGGCTGGGAACGGCCAGCAGGGAAGCACCGGGGACTGGAATTCGGATTCCCAGCATCCATGCCTGTTCAGGGCAGAAGTGCTGGCCTGCCTCTAATGTGTGAGAAGCAGACACAGAGGATTCCTGGAGCAAGCCGGCTAGCTAGACTCAGCCAAATCAGCAAATTCCAGGTTCAATAAGAGACTCTGCTTCAATATCTAAGGCAGAGAGTACACACACACACACACACACACACACACACACACAAGAAGAAAAATATCTTTGCAAGTATTAATTGTTTTGTGCCCTGGGCACATGGAACGGGGAGAAACCAGATCAATGGTGGAGACATGCATGGTGAGCAGGGAGGGACCAGAGAGAAAGGAAACTGGGCAGCCCGGGAGGGGTGGGGAAGAAAGACATTACCAAATGCCAAGGGAAGAAGACCCAACCTCCCCCCTCCCAGCCCGTTGCCTTCCTCCCTTCCTCCCTCCCCCTGCCCTGTCCTAGGGCTGGCCTTGAATTTGTTGGGTATCCGAAGGTGATCCTGAGCTGACCCTCCAGCCTTTAGAGGGCTGGGATTAGAGGTGTATGCTACCATGCCAAATTTTTGCCCTGGGGGGCGGGAACGGGTTGGAATCCCCAGCTTCCTGTGCTTGCCAGACAAGCGTCCTACCCACTAAGCTTCTTCTCTCATAGGAGAAAAGTGTTTCTTTTGAACTGAGAAATTCAGGTACTTCCTAAGTGTGAAAGAAATACGAAAGAGGAAAGAAAACAAGTTAAAAGGTACGGAAAGTTTAAAAAAGGGAAAGTTAGTAAAGCCATATCAGGTGACCAAAAAAGAATCACTTTCATTTATATTATTTTCTTTAAAAAAAAAGATTTATTTATTTTATGTACGTGAGTACACTGTCCCTGTCTTCAGACACACCAGAAGAGGACAGGAGATCCCATTACAGATGGCTGTGAGCCACCATGTGGTTGCTGGGAATTGAAGAGCAGTCAGTGCTCTTAACCACTGAGTCATGTCTCCGGCCCCTCAATTTCTTTTTTTCTTCTTTCTTTCTTTCTTTCTTTCTTTCTTTCTTTCTTTCTTTCTTTCTTTCTTTCTTTCTTTCTTGCTTGCTTGCTTTCTTTCTTGCTTTCTTGCTTTCTTGCTTGCTTTTTTCGAGACAGGGTTTCTCTGTGTAGCCCTGACTGTCCTGGAACTCACTCTGTAGACCAAGCTGGTCTTGAACTCAGAAATCCTCCTGCTTCTGCCTCCCAAGAGCTGGGATCAAAGGCGTGCGCCATCACCGCCCGACACCCACTTTCATTTATTACTGTGCCTGCGTGTTTGTGTGGTGGGAGGAGTACGTCTGGGAATTGACTTTCTGCTTCCACCATGCAGGGATGGAACTCTGGTGGTCAGGCTTGGCAGCAAGCCCCTTTACCCACTGATCTATAGCGCCAGCCCCAAAGCAACTTTTAATTGAGTGGAAGCTTTCTTTTTATTTCACTTCCTGTAACTTATCTCATGGAAAAAGTCTTTTCTTTATTGATTCAGTGACCAAAGAGCTAATTAAAGATAGTTCCCTCTGAGAAGGCATGAATTAAATACTATCTTCTTTCCAGCTGCACTGGTCTGATCAAGCTCCTTAAAAATTACACCAGCAGAGGAACGTGCAATTTCCCCCCACAATTAAAGTTCCATTGAACTACTTTGAGGAACCAAGAGTATATTTTTTTATGAAGTCTACAGACTAGGGTAATTTGTGGAGCCCTGTGAGAGAGGTGTGAGTGGGATGGCATCTCCGCTTGAAACGCGAGAAGCAGAACAAGAAGCCGCACTCGTAGCCCATCGGTACTTGAAGGAAGTGATCCCACTTGAAAGACCTGACATCCGTGGAGACTGGAGGAGACAGGTTCCTCCTCCTGGGGAAGAAGGGGAAAGATAGAGAGGAAGGACCAAGGTGAAGAACAGTTCTGTGTATTGTGTGGGTCTGTCTTGTGGCATCTTCAGTTCTGAACTTAGGGGTCATTGATAGCCCCATTCCCAAATCCTCTGGATCCATTCAACCGTTGAGGCCAGAGCTTGACTCCTGCACAGAGCTCACAGTGAAGGTTACTGCTACCAAGGCTGAAACAGAGCAGGCAGAGGGAAAGGGGAGATTGACTCCAACCCACAGGGAACCACTGCATCGCTCTGTGTCCACCACACAGACCTTCACAAGGAGCTCTTCCTCAGCAGCAGGCACGTGCTCACTCTTGGCTGTTGCTCTTTCTTTGGTTTGCACCCAGTTGTCTCTCCCCTGCTTCCTCAAATCCTATATAGACTTCTCCCACGGCTTCTCTTGGCTTCAGTCTGTTGGCTTTTCAGAGAACAAGCTACCAATGTGTTGTGTTAACAGTATGTACGGCTTTGGAGACTGGGACTGTAGCTCAGTTGGTACATGTGTTACATGGACTGCATAAGGCCCTGGGTTAGATCCCTGGTACTTCGTAGAACTGGCCATTGCAGTGTATGCCTGTGATCCTAGTATTCTGGAGATAGAAGTGGGAAGATCGGAAATTCAAGGTCATCCTCAACTACATAAAATCTGAGGTTATCCAGCCTGGACAAGAATAAGAAGATAGAGAGTCTGAGGCCAGCTCGGGCTAAATAGTGGACCCCGTTTTTAAGGAAAACCAACCAACCAACCAACAAACAAACACCCCAAACCATAATTCCGGGGGCTGAGAATGTAGTTGTGGTTGAATATCTCTGCCTGTTGTAGACAAGGACCTATATGGGGCCCTAGGTTCCAGCCTCAGCAACACAAAGGAAAAGGGAGAAAAGGGTGTTGTTTGTGGAAACAGCCTACATTTACACACAGGTCCACTTGGAACTAGAGATACTAGACGTATGGACTTGGGCAACTTCACTGTGCCTCAGTAGTCACACATACTGAGTATCTCCCTCCTCGAGTTGCTGTAAGGTTCAATGAGTTAATGTGTGTAATGTGCCTGAAATACAGCTGCAACATTAGCCATTTGTCTTATTATAAATCAATTTCATTAGAACACAGAATACCGGAAGGTAGGGCAAGCTTTCTATCTAATAATAAAATAGTAGGCGGTTATTTAATCCTACGAGATAGTTATGGGCTTGGTTTTAGTCCTATGATCCCTGTTTATTTATTTTCTTATTTAGTCAATTACTCAACATTGTTTGTTTTAGACAAGGTCTCACTATTTGGCTCAGGCTGGCCCTGAACTTGCCATCCTCCTCCAGGAAGCTCCTGAGTTTTGGAACTAAAGAACATGGGACGTCCCTGCTAGCTCAGTGAGTCCCATTTGTTCATTTGTTTGTTTATATGGGGTTTTATACATCCTAGGCTGGCCTCAAATTCATCCTGATGACCTTGGTCCTCTGGTCCTCTGTTCTCCAGTTCTGGGGTTGCAGGGGTGGCCATCACACCGGGTTGATGTGATACTCAGAACCAAACCCAGGGAGTCACGAATTCTACGCAAGCACACAACTTAACTGAGATTTATTATCGGCCCAACAAATTCATCTTAAACACCTGCTAGGTTCCCAGCTCTTGCTAAATGCTGGGTATGGATTGCAGACCATAGGGAGAAGATCTGTGCCTTTTGGGAATTGACTGGTAGAAATTTTTATAAAGTAATTAATTAAAGAAAAAAGTTATCATTTACAATTTGTCTTAAGTGTATCGAAGGGAAAATTCCTGAGTTGTGAAGGGAAACCTTTGGTTCCTCTGAAGTCCCAGATCTCATTATGTGGAAAAAAATATTGAAAGGTCGAAGATAAGATGCAGATGTACTCTTCATATTAACGTTTAATAAATGAAAGGGATTGAGTCAGAGGCACCCATAAAGCTGAGCTTTTGCCGATTCTTAAGCCTTACACATAATGTCCTATAACTATGAGAGAGGCTAACCTATTTGGTTAGCTAATGGGGTCATTGTCAGAGGTCAGCATGGGTCAGAGAGCTTTCTTCCTTTGGCTATACTGCTCTCTCAACCTCAATGATCTTACAGATGTCAGTGTGTGCTCACAGGTCTCAGTCTCAATGATCTTACAGATGTGAGTGTATACACACAGGTCTCAGTCTCAATGATCTTACAGATGTCAGTGTGTGCTCACTGGTCTTAGTCTCAGTGATTTTATAGTTGTGCATGTGTGCTTAGGGGAAGAGAATATGGATGAGGGCATTCCAAACCTGCCCCAGACATAAGCATTACTGATCACAGGCCTCTCCTGGCATCTATCCATACTTGTGACAGATTGTGGAGTGCAGAGTGTTCTTGTTGTCTTAGGAGGGGACTCTCCTTCCATTTTTCGCCTATGTAGCCATTACTCTGTATAATTATGTTTTCCCATTTGAAAATTTCAAAATCAGTAGCCAGGGAGATTGGTTGGTAGTTTTAAAAATACTTGCCTTGCAACCAAGAGAACCCGAGTTCAATCCCCAGAAACCAATTAAAGACTGGGGCATGGTACACCTGTAATTGATGGAAATACAGGTGATGTCTGGGGAGGTGAAGACAGACCTCTGGGCTCACTGACCAATCAGCATAGCCTAAATTGATGAGTCTCAGGGTCAGTGAGAGGCTCTGTCTCAAAAAACAAAGAGGAGAGCCATCCAGGAATACACTTAGCCTTCAGTGTCCACATGTACAAGTACAAGTGTACATATATCTGTGTACACACACACACACACAAACACACACACTCCTTATAATGCAACACAGAATGTCATCAAAACCCAGAAAACTTTTTCTATTTTGGAGGATCCCACTTCTGTAACAAGCATAGAAGAAATCTCTTGAGTCTTCTGATTTATGTTCAGTAACAAAGGAACTTCTTTTCTGTCCAGTGAGACCTATTCTCCCATGACACGTCTGTGAAACTTGTATTGACTCTCAGATGATCATGAGCTTGGAGCCGTCAGAGACATCACTTCTCTGCAGACAGTTCCTTAGTGTGAAGTCATGAGAATCAAAACTGATGGGAAACCTCTTCCAATTGCCAAGAGTCTTATAAGAAGGAGACTAAAAATATGATGATCTTCACCACGTAGGAAGGAGATGAATTTCTATGACCGTAGGAATCTGGGAAGCATGCTCAACAACAACAACAACAACAACAACAACAACAACAACTGCTTCATTTCCTTTTCCCCCCCAAGTCCTTTGGTCAGGTCTTTATCACAAAATTTCAATTTTTAGGTGATTAGTGTAACAGATATGTCCAACTACAGGGAACTATATATGTCTTTATAAAACAAGACTATATTAATGAAGAATTTAGAACAAGAGGCAATAGTAGAGTTCAATTTTGAATACCGAATGTATAGATCCCAGCCCTTTTCATTACATAAAATTTTTATCATTCATTATAAATACCAGTGGTTTTCATCATGTCATTTTCATACATGTGCAGAATGTTTTGTGGTCACAGTCAGAGACACCTTTATCTTTTCTTGTTCCTCTCCTACTCCTATGAATCCGTCTTTTCTTCCCAACTGGTCTCCTACTATCACATCTTACGTGTGTGTGTGTGTGTGTGTGTGTGTGTGTGTGTTCCAACGAGCCTGAATGGGCACACAGGTGGGAGAAGAGATTCTTGGTGACTTCTCAGTGGTTAAACCACTGAAGAAAACATCTCTCTCTCCTTTCTCCAGCAATGTTAACTGGTCTTGGTCAGGCATTACATCCAAGTTAGAGGCAGAGCCAGGACACGAACCCAAATTTCCTGCTTTTCTCAGACGTACTTCCCTCTCTCGGAAGCTTTTAGGTAGATATCAGGGCAGAAGCTAAAGACATAAATTTGAACAACAATTTAAGGTCTGTGCACAGATTTAGTCCTCAGTTTATTGAAGTAGTCAGTCAATCAATGAATACTCAATTAGCTTCTACTGTGTACCTGGCACTGTTTTACATAATGTAAAGTAATTTAATAGTTACTTATTGGTTCAGATTTTCTGTCAGTGAACTCCTTGGGGGTGAGCTGGGTGCTTTGTGCTGTGGAGTTAACCCTTGCAGGTTCACTTGAAGGCTTTCACTCTTTAGATGAGATTGTGAGTGTCTGTGTGTGTGTGTGTGTGTGTGTGTGGCCTTAGACAGTACTTTTATTTTAAGTCCCGTGGGTTGGGGTGAAAGACAGAAAGACAAAGGAAGCACTCAGGCACATTTGTGCTATGGTGCAGTGTGGCCTCAGGACAGTCTCAGCTCTCTGTTTTTCACCTTGTTGGAGACAGGTTGCTTTTTGTTTGTGGCGGCTATACAGCAGGCTACCTGGCCCTCGTGCTTCCAGGAATTCTCCAGTCTCCACTTCCTGTCTCACTATAGGAGCACTGGGATTACACATGTGTGCTATGGAGCCTGGCTTTATGTAGGTTCTGGGAACCTGGACTCAGGACCTTAGCTTGTGTGGAGTTTTACCCAGTGAACCATCTTCCTAGCTCCTGGAGAACTTTAGCTTATAACAAGCTTCTGCCCATTGGAACTCTCGGCTGCTCGTGCCTCTCCCGTCTCACATCCTCCACATGGAAGCAGTGGCCAAGATCTTTCCCAAGAGCCTCTTACATCATTTCCTCTCTTTCCCCATCCGCTTGTCTTGAGGGCCCTATTTCCCAACTGCCACCCCTGGTCTGTGGTTGAGGCTTGGGGCCCTCCCACAAGGGACCCCCAATGACATTGACATCATCTCCACTTTTCTGAAAAGCATAGTTGTTCTTCTTTGCTCCTCTAAGTTTGCTAGGCCGCTGCCATCACTACTGCTGGCTTTTCTACAGTCTTTTGGTCTAGGTTCTTTCAAACCTCGCAGGATCAGTGGTTTTATATTTTGTTTTTGGTTTTGTTTTCTTTTCTTTTTGATGGGGTCTCATGTGCCCGGAAAGGCCTCCAGAAGATGATCTTGAACTCCTGATCACCCTCCTCCTCCTCCTCCTCTCAACTGGGACTGCAGATGTAGACCACTATGCCCATTTCATGCCAGTGCTGAAAGGACGGAGTCCAGGCTTTTGTGCATGCTCCTAGGCAAGCACTCTACCAACTGAGCTGCATCTCTAGACCCCTAATATTCTTGAGCACAGCTTTTGTCCATTTTATTTGCCCTATACATTGTTGCTAAGTCTCTTTTTTCTAGGGTGTGGTCATCTGTAGGCACAGACTACCTGCCTGGATCTATACCTCAAATCTACCAGGAAATGAATAAATACTTCTTTTATCTTTTTTGCCCACCTTACACACGTGAACATTGGCTGAAGTCAGGTGTGGTGGGCATACCTGTGACCCCAGCATTTGGGAGCTTGCAGCAGGAAGATTCAAGTTTGAGGCTAGTCTGGGCTATGCAGTGAGACACTGGAAATAAAACAAAACAAAACAAACAAACAAAAAACAACAACAAACGAGGCAAGTTGTTTAATCCCAGCACTTGGGAGGCAGAGGTGGGTAGATCCCTGAGTTCGAGGCCAGCTTGGCCTACAAAGTTCCAGAATAGACCCTGTCTCTAAAAACAAAAATAGAAACACAAACAAACAAAACCCAAAAGGGTTAGGGGCTGGAGAGATGTCTCTGCGCTTCAGAGCACTTGCTGCTCTTACAGAGGACCAGAGTTGTGCTCTAGTCAGCCCATCCTGAGGCTCACAACTGCCTATGAATCCAGCTTCTGACCTCTATTGTCTGACGCACGGCAGTACTTACATGGGTGTGGGTTTAAATTGGTGGCCCGCATCTGGCCAGGGCTCGGGCTGTTTGACTGTGTGCACCCCACACTGTGGGCTATGGGAAGCCACAGGCCCCCACTCAGGTGGTGGGGGAAGGTCTGAGGTCCCCGGAGTAGCAGTGGAAGCCCGCTTGTGGGACCCTGGGACTCATGGAGGTCAGGGACAGCAGATTCTAGCTCTTGGACACCAGAGACGCTGCTGAATGTGGCGAGGGGGCCTGTGGGCTGGATCTAGCCTGGGAACGGAGGAAAAGGGGCTGGGAGGAGAGCTCTGGGGGGTAGAGAGTCCTCGGTTTGCCGGGGGGGGGGGGGGGGGGGGGGGGGGAGGAGTGAGGAGTGTAGCTTGGCTTCGCTGAGACCTGGCTGGAAGCGCAGAGACATTTGCTGCGGGAGATTAGATGAAGCTCTTTAGAGGAAGACCAGCTCCATTGCTCCAGCACAGTGGATCCAGATGAGAAGAGGCAGTTCATGGTTTTAAGTCATTTATTGTTGGCAGAGAGTTGGGAAGAGTGAAACCATACCACACTTTCTCAGAGCAGGCCAAAGGTTAAATACCTTCTACAGGGAGGACTGTCTGTCTGGGAAGGGGAGTTAAGAGGGTAGTAGAGGCAGAGAAAGGCAGAGAGAGGAGAGAAGTAGAGGACGGCCACGACCATGTGGAGAGAGGGGAAAAGAGAATGAGGAGAGAGGGAGAGGGAGAGGGAGAGGGAGAGGGAGAGAGAGAGAGAGAGAGAGAGAGAGAGAGAGAGAGAGAGAGAGAGAGAGAGAGAGAAGGGGCAAGAAACCCCTTTTACAGTGGGCCAGGCCTACCTTGCTGTTGCCAGGTAATTGTGGAGAGGAACATACCTGGCAATGGGGCTGGCGTCCAGACAGAATACCAGTGGCTTGGGGCATTGTCCTACATGTCTAATGGCCACAGGATTATGGAGAGCTGAGGCCTCCTGTCAGGAGCCTAGTGTCTGGGAGTGTGGCCAATGGCCTTTTGTCTCTTGCAGAATTATCTGCTGGGTCTCTGGGGTTTAAACCTAGCTCTATGAGAACATGGGCTGCCTTCCACAGTCCCACACACGGGCATATGCATACACATACACAGAGTGCAAAATAAGTCTTTTCAAAAGGTTGAACATAGATGTGTCTAAAATATTTTTTTTTTAAGTTCCACATAGGCAATACTAATTTCGGGGAGGAGGGGAGCTTGTTTTGAAAGTTTAGCAATTAGTGAGAAAAATTCTCAGCTATAGGTGATTTTATTTTCACCTAGTACTTATCATCAATTAATACATTCTGGCTTTATATTATTACTTTTAGCCAAATAGGAAATAGCTCTGTGGGAAAAGGCAATGTTTGGGGCTTCCTTTCAGCCCCGCCCACATGCCTCCGTTGGGCTGTGGTCCCTACTTCATAGCCATCATAGTCATAGCCATATCCTGGTTCACTCTCAGCACTGGGTAGAGCCACTGCCAACGGTGGTGCATCTTCACAGATAGGTCAATACCATTGCACACCATCGACTAATATTTGGATATCATACCTAACCGATGTGGCAGCTGCTGTTTGAAGTAGAACCAGTTAAAAAGTTAAATGGCTAGAGAGATAGCTCTCTTGATAACATGTTTTCCTTGAAGCAGTCACGAGGACATGTGTTCAAGGTCCAAAGTTCATGTTTAAAAAAAAAAAAAACCAAAACAACCTGGGTGTGGGATCTAGAGCTTGTAATCCCAGCACTGGGGAGGCTGCAATGGGCAGATCACTACGGCTTGCTGGCCAGCCTGCCTCGTTTATAGGTGTACTCCATGGCAGTGAAGAGACCCTGTTGGAAAAATAGGATGGGTGACATATGAAAACAGACAGCTGATGTTGTCCTCTGGTCTTCACATACACACATACATAAATGTTTACCAGTTCACACACATGCATACACATGCACATGCATATGCACACATGCAAGCATGCATGTATGCACATGCATGCCTGCAATTACACACACGACCGCGGGTGCATATGCGTGTGCACGCACACACACACACACTCACACACACACACACTCAATTAAAACAGATAAAAGATGGGCCTCTGATTCAGGTTTGATTCCCTCTAGTGACCTACATTGCTTCCCTGTGACTAAAGTTTTAACAGCATCTTGTGGGAGGATGGTGAGCATAACAAAAGAAACAGAGAGGGTTGGCTGTTTCCCATTTACAGTACACCTGGATTTCTAGACTGCTGGTACGTGCTGAGACATCAGTGGTCAGCACGCGGATGATGCTGTACATTGAACCCACGTTTTCCACACTAATATAATACTATAGTACTATAGAAAGAAACAGTGCGCTTAGCGTCATAGTCAGTCACACCCTTATCCCTCAGCAAACAAGGAGTGATAATTGAATGATATAACAACACTTTTATCCATGCTAAAGAAAAACCTCACAGATTCGCAGTGTTCTGTCTTTAGAGGGAGACCTTTTCCTGTTTTTATACTCAAAGGTTTCTAGGTGTGATTTACAATTCCCGGAATCCAAATCTGATCCTGAACACGGCGTCACAGGGTAGATGGTGATGGGTTAAATCACCAAGAAACCGTCTTCCACTCTGTGCATTTGGACAGCTTGGCTGACACCAAAGAAAACCTTTCAGTCCTCAATGAGTTCCATAGCAACTACAGCCTTGGAAACTTGAGAGGGTGGGGGCAGGGAAAGAGACCCTGCTGGGATGAAGATAAGATGCCTGAACCAGGCTGGCATTTGATGCGTTGGTGCTTGGGTTGAGAGTGAAGGGCGCCGGCGGGGGAGGACTGACTGCCCAGAAGACTCAGCCACAAGAATGACCTCATACCAGCCAAAAGGCTCGCCAGGGGCTTGGCAACCAGCTGGCGGATGAACCAGGCTACAGGAAGGGATTCTGAGACAGCACCTTGGCATTGCGGGGAGCCTGGCCAGGAATTCTGGCCCTTCCTAGTATAGAACACATCTCCATCCACAAAAGCTTTGATTCCAAATAATGCCCATGTGTGTATTGTAACGCAGGCACGGTGGCTACAGTGTCTCTGTAATAGCCTTTTGTGTGAATGACAACAATGGAGGGGGAGAAATCAGGACAGGGTTCCCAGGGCAGACTGGCTGGTGCGGATGTGTCTCCAGGCTGGCTGCAAAGTGAGCGGAGGGCCTGCTCAGTTGCCAGGCAACCAGACGCTGCATGCTTGTGCTTGCGGAGCGCCCTGAAAGACTCCGGGAAAGGCAGAATCCAACGTTCACAGGACTGACTAGAGCACCAGGAAACAAAGTCAGGGGCTGAGACAGTGGATACGTGAGGTGAGGGGTAGGTCTTGTATCCTTAAAGAGGAGGTCATTAGGAACTCCCTTTCCTAAATCCTCTGAGTCAGTGCCTTGCTTCGGGCCTGCGTGTAGACTTCTTGCAGAAGTGTTTCCTCCTCTTGAAGCTTCCAGCCCAGATGTTGCACTCAATTGTCTGCCTATTGTGTGAAACGCGTCAGCAGTCCGAAACAAACAACAAAAACAAACCCGCTTCAAGTGGCCAGCTGAAACTCATTTATGTAGGCCGGAATATTTTCCAAAGTAGAGCTACCATGCACCTGGAGGCCTGCTTTACAAAAACAGCTGCTAACGCAGTGTGGGTCTTAGATCACGTGGAGAAGCACTAGGGGAAAACGGAAACCTTGGAATTGCGAGAGGAAAACAGAGGGGAAACACTTAACCATACAGAAAGAGGCAAGATTTTCTGAAAGGGACTCAGTGTAGGAAATAATCTCAAGAACTAACAAATAGGATTGTATGACATTTTAAGGCTTCTGTACAGCAAAGGAAATAATTACCAGAGTGAAGAGTCTGTCTAGAGAACGAGAAGAAGAAAAAAAAAAAACAACTTTGTGAACTACACATCGGACAGTGGATTAATATCCGGCATTAAAAATAAATCGCAAGAATTAAATGCCCCAACCTCTGATCTCCCAGTCAATAAATGGACTAACAAAATGGGCAGCCGCCAAAAGAAGAAACAAAAATGACTAACCAATACAATGTGTAATGTCCTTAAGCCATGGGGAAATGCAAATTAAAACTACGTTGATATTTCATCTCAAGACAATCAGACTGGCTAGCGTCAAGGAGACAATGACAACAAACGCAGGTGAGGTTGTAGAAGGAGAGCCCCGTTCCCCTCTTATGGAATCAGCATGCGAGTTCTTCAATAGCAGAACAGAACTGCCACATGACCATCTGTGCCATTCCTGGGCATATACCAAAGGACTCCCCCAGGCAGAGCACCACAGCGATACTGGAAACAACCCTGTGTATGGCTCCACTGTTCACGATAGGCAGGAAACAAACCAGCCCAGATGTCCACGAACAGATTAATGAATAAATAAAATATGATATATGCATATGTATGAGTTTTACTCTGCCATTAAAAAAATGAAATAATGGCTTTTGCAGGAAAATGAACGGAACTAGGAATCACCTTAAATGAAATAAGTCAGGCTTTCCTACCCAGAACCTAAACTTAAAATTATATATCGATGTTTGTGGATGGGTATGTGTGCTTATATATGTCTATTTTCAAGTTGTAAAACTAGAAAAGGAACCAGGAAGCCTGGGGGTTGGGGTTTTTGGAAGTATGGGGGAGTAGAGGGTGGCAGGGTGTGGGGTGTTGGGTGGTTCCTATCTTAATCTCAGCACTCGGGAGACAGAGACAGGTAGATCTGTGAGTTTGAGGCCAGCCTGGTCTACAGACTGAGTTCTAGGATAGTCAAGGCTACACGGAGAAACCTTGTGTTAGGGGACAAGAGAAAAAGGAAGGAAGGAAGGGAGGAAGGAAGGAAGGAAGGAAGGAAGGAAGAAAGAAAGAAAGAAAGAAAGAAAGAAAGAAAGAAAGAAAGAAAGAAAGAAAGAAAGAGAAAAGGTAGGAAGGAAGGAGATCATGACGGGTAAGAAGAGATCTTAAAGGAAGCAGGGGAGACAGAGAAAGGGAAACATGTAATAAAAAAGGAGAAGGGGCGGGGCTACCTAGGGACAGAGAAGCAGCAAGAGTGGAGCAGGGGTGCTGTGGAAGGGACTGGAAGGGTGCAGTTGGGGAGGGGAATGGATAAGAACAAAGTATCAAGTGGATGAAGATTTTTTTTTTGGCAAAATCAAATTCTTTGTATGCTAACCAGAAATATATTAATAAAAAGTAAATGCAGTTAAAATCAGAAAGAGCATATATATATATATATATATATATATATACACATACATACACACATACATACATATACATAACACCTTTTAGGTGGGATGCTTGGGCCTGGATGTTAGAGCAGGAATTTGTGGGAAGGGATTTGTGGGAAGGCAGGCCAGTCAGAGTTTGGTGTGGCATGAGTGTATCACAGACATGAAGCAGTGTTTTCTTTTAATATTGTTGACATATGGTACCAAGACCTCCCAAAATGAAACTCTCTACTACCCCACCCCTTCCATTTTGGTAATTAAGCAATTAATATCACACAGTCTGGAAACAAAATAACATTCCAAGAACACAGAACTCTTTGACCCTGAGGGTTGGGTAGAAGAATTTTTTTCAGTGTTTTTTGTTTTTGTTTTGTTTTTTTAAATATGGAAATACCAGAGCAAATAATCAAAACCATTTTGTCCTAATAGGGAACTAGACAATTCTTGATCGGCTTATGTTTAACCACACACTCCCATTTTTGTGGACACACATACACTCCCTCTTCCTTTCCTGGTCTAACATCTAGACTGGACAGGGCACATGGGAGACTTTGCTTTACAGACAGGCATTGGTATTGCTTCCCTGAGTTTATTAGTTGTACAAACAGAGATGCTTCTTTATATTTGTGTAAAATGAGTAGTACATTTCAGGCAGGGCACTGCGAATTATGACAAGAAGATAGGGAGAGTAAGAGTGTGTAGCTTGGTTGGTAGAGTGCTTGTCTAACCCGACTTGAAACCCAGTTCCCTTACCACTTATAATCTCAACTCAAGAGGTTGAGGCAGAAGAATTAGAAGTTCAAGGTCACCTTTAGCTAGCTACACAGCAAGTTCTAGACCAGCCTGGTATTGATGTGACCTTGTACTAAGAAGGAAGGAAGGAAGGAAGGAAGGAAGGAAGGAAGGAAAGAAAAATGGGAGGAGTTAGTTCTAGAAATCTGTTACATGGCTGGGCAGTGGTGGCATATTCTCAGGAGGCAGAGGCAAGTGGACCTCTGTGAGTTCAAGGCCAGCATGGTCTACAAAGTGAGTTCCAGGACAGCCAAGGTTACACAGAGAAACCCTGTCTCTAAAAACAAACCAATCAACAAACAAACAAACCTGTATGATATGGTATCTACTTATAGCAATACTGTATTATACATTGATATTTATGCATGTATATATTTATTTATAGACAGAGTTTTACTGTGTAGCACAGGCTGATCTAAAACTGGCAATTGTCCTATCCAAGACTCCAGAGTCCTGGAATTACAGGTGTGTGCTGCCACACCTGCCTAACATAAATCAAGAGGACATGTGAAGGGTTCTCGGAAGGGGGAAAAACGAACAAAGTGCTTGGACATGATGGGTTGTGGTGGTGGTGATGGTGTTATAGACATTCGCTTCTGTGTTAGCTGCTTTTCTTGTAGCCATGACAAAGATCTGACAAGGAGAAACATAAGGAAGGGAAGGTTTGTTTTGGTTTCCAGTACGAGGGTACAGTCCATCAGAGTGGAGCTATGATGGCAATGGGGTGTGTAGCAGCGGTCACGTTGCCTCCATAGTCAGGAAGCAGGGAGAGATGGAGGCCAGACTTTCTTCTTTTCATTCAGCGCTGGACCCCAGCGCATGAGATGGGGCCATCTATCTCCGGGGATCATCTTCCCTTCTTAGCTAGACCTTTCTGGAAACACCTCCACAGATATGCCCAGTGGTGTGTCTCCAGAGTGACTCTAAATTCTGTCACGCTGACTATCAGGATTAACCATCGCAGTTTGTGTCCAAATTCACTTTGTGTCCACATTCCTGTTTATTTGAGCAAGGGACCTTCCTATACATCACTCTGCTGCTTCTCCCTTTATGTTCTCTGTAAACCAAGCTCCTGGAGTGAAGATGTGCTTCAGGTCAGAGGATGGTAACAGGTAAGGGCCTCTCAGGCTTCTCAGACCACTCCAACTCCAGATGCAAGCATCTGGGTGATTCTGATTTGTAACCGAGGAAGGGTCAAACCTTTGACACTTTATTTCTTTCCAAGACAGACTTTCATCCAACCCAAGGCTAGTCTTAAACTTGTTACATAGCCCAGGGTGGGACTGACCCAAGGGCTCTGTGCATGCTGGTTAGGAATATAATAACTATGCTGCATGCCTAGTCCTACCCGTAGTACTTCTCAAAAACAAGCAATGTCTGTATTCAGGGGGAATAGATAAGAAGTAGTTAAGGTTGGGCAGTGGTGGCACAAGCCTTTGATCCCGGCTCTCGGGAGGCAGAGGCAAGCAGATTTCTGAGTTCAAGGCCAGCCTGGTCTACAGAGTGAGTTCCAGGACAGCCAGGTCTTTACAGAGAAACCCAGTCTCAAAAAACAAACAAACACAAAACAAACAAAAAACAAAAACAACAAAAAGGAAAAAGAAGTAGTTAAGGTGTTCCAGCTTCTTTTTGTTGCTGTGATAAACACCACGACCAGAACTTGTGGCGGGAAAGGCCTTATTTGCCTTATGCTTTCGCCTCAGTCTGTCCTTGAGGGAAGTCGGGACAGGAGCCCAAGTAGAAATCTAGAGGCAGGATCTGAAACAGAGACCATGGCGGAGCACTGCTCTCAGCCTAGTTCCTTCCTTTACCTCTCTTACACAGTTCAGACCCGCCTACCTAGGAACAGTGCTGCCCACCGTGGGCTGGGCCTTCCTATGTAAATTAGAACAATCACATGACCACCAGCTGCCACACCCCTCCCTCCCCTTCCCACCCCCACCATGCCCACAGGCCACTCTGGTAAGGCCTTTTCTTAGTCGAAGGTCCCTCACCTCCCAGGTGTTTCAAGTTGACAACCAACATTTGCCATCACACACAGAAAAAGCACGTGCCCTCCCCCTATCCAGTCTAGCTTGTCATAGTAGCCTCAGGTAGCATTTGTTTGTTTGTTTGTTTTTCGAGACAGGGTTTCTCTGTATAGCTCTGGCTATCCTGGAACTTGCTCTGTAGACCAGGCTGGCCTCCAAATCAGATATCCACCTAACTCTGCTTCCCAAGCGCTGGGATTAAAAGCAAGTGCCACCACCCAGCTTTCTATTAGCATTTTGTGTTCATTTTGACGGTTTCTTTTCATGGACTTCAGCAGGTGACGTTGACATTATAAGACTTTTTTTTCTTTCTGAAAATGAGCCATTGAGGTGTTATCTTCTTTCCTGTGGTTTCGTGTTTCCTTCCTATTTGATCCTATTGCTTTGACAAGCCAAGTTAAGGAATTACACATTTTGCTTGGTCAAGTGTATATGAGTTGAAGGTAGCCGAGACAGCTCACCTACACACACACACACACACACACACACACTCATTCACTCAAATCTCTGAAGCGCTGCAGAGGCCATCTGGGTTGTTTTTCTTTACCATCTGGAAAAGCAAGTCAGTTCATAAAAAGCCGTTGAAGCCACTTGGAAAGTTAGCACTTACCATTTGGCTCCCCTTAGAAGAGACCGACATTTGCTTCTCTTAGGGAGGACGATCAAAATGCTTTCGAGGGGCTAGTGAGATGGCCCAGGGAGTGATGTGCTTGCCACCCCAGCATGAGGACCCTAGTTCAGATCCCCAGAATCCACGTTTCCAAAGCCGGGCGTGGTCTCATGTCTCTGTAATTCCAGTAATAGGGTAATGGAGGCAGAAGTACCACTGGGAAAACTGGCTCAGCATTTACTGCTCTTCCTGAAGACCCAAGTTTAGTTCTCAGCACCCAGGTTAGGCAGCTCACAGCACCTTTAATTCTAGCTCCAGAGGTCTCTAAGGTCTCTAGCTTCTGTGGGCTTCTGCACTCATATGCACACACACACACACACACACACACACACACACACACACACACAGATATACATGTGTACAGACACACACAGAGACACAAACACTGACACACACACAGACACACAGATACAGACACACACATATACACATACATGCACAATATACACACAGACCCACAGACACATATGCACACACACACACACACATACAAATAGCTAAATCATTTTTTAAAAGGTGGGGACATCAGACCTTGACCTCTGGCCTCTATACTCACATGCACTGACAATCATGTACATACCACATACTCCCCCACATGAACACACACACACACACACACACACACACACACACAGATATATACATGTGTGTACAGACACACGCAGACACAAACACAGACACACACAGACACACAGATACAGACACACACATATACACATACATACACAATATACACACAGACCCACAGACACATATGCACACACACACACACACACATACACACATACACACATACACACACAAATAACTAAATCATTTTTTAAAAGGTGGGGACATCAGACCCTGACCTCTGGCCTCTATACTCACATGCACTGACAATCATGTACATACCACACACTCACGCACATGAACACACACACACACACAAACACACACACACAAACACACACACACAAACACACACACACACACACACACACAAGTTTTCTGATGTCACCAAAAGTTTCATGAGGGTGGATAAAGCCACTCCATGTGTAGTAGAACCACTCACTGTATGAATCAACTGGGCAGGATCCCAAGTGTGTATGGAAGTGCAGGGAGGGCAGGGCTCTAAGGCTACATATTTGTGGCTGAGAGCTTTCATAAACAGATCAGTCTCAACTGACCTTGAGCAGAGTCTCACTGAAGGAGTGTGACAGTCACAGCTGCAAGCTGACAGTGGACAGACTCAGATCCTTCCTGAGAGGATGGTCCGTGAACAGACTATATGACAATCCTCCGTTTTCAGGAGTGACTTCAAAGTTGCTGTGCTTTCTTTTGTGTTTCCCTCTCCCCTTCTGAGACCTTCTGTGGTTGGCATCCTCAGGCAGAGAAATGGAATTCTTCACAGTTCATTGGGAATCCTAGAGAAACTCTCTTCTTCTGTGGAGTCTGTGTCCTTCGTGATGATCTACAGAGAACATAAAATGGAGATGCTCATTTGAACTTCTTCTATACGTGTAGTACCTAGTTTTACTTGGAGTCAGCAGAAGTTTTACTCCAGGTTCCATCAATGAGGTGCTGAGAGTTAAGTTACAGGCTGGTGTGTGTGTGTGTGTGTGTGTGTGTGGTGTGAACTCACACATGTTTGAAAGTACACATGAGAGGGCAGAGGTGGACAACCTGTGTCTTCCTTAGCCACCCTCTGTATTACACAGTTGTTTCCTTAGAGCAGTCCTGGGGATTGAACCTAGGACTTTGTGCATGAGAGGTGAGCGCTCTACCACTGTGCTACTCTAGCCCCAGCCCTTCCACCCCAGAGTCTCTCACTGATCTATTTGGCTGGACTGCCTGGCCAGTGAGCATCAGGGATCCACCTGTCAAGTCTTAAACCCTGGGACAAATGGCTGCCTATTTAACATGCCAAAGTGGATCTGGCCTCTGGGTTCTCCCAGCATCCCTCAGTTCCCACTTGTTACTGGGCACAGCAGTCCTCTACCCCCAGCTCCCTAACCCCAGGACTGGACAGCCCTTCCCTATATTATCTAGCCATTTTGACTATCTGCCTTCTTCTGGTCTACCCTTTACCTTTCTAGCCTCTAGGTCTGGTTTCTTCCGTCTCCCCTCCCTTCCCCATCACGTCCTCATAGGGTCAAGTTCACTCTGGACTCCTCCAGATGTCCCTGCCTCTGGCTACTCTCTCCCTTTATCTACTGTAGACTTTCTCCTCCTGTATATCTAGAAGCACTCACGTCCTTTCCTTTCTGATTTTTTAAAAAATTATTTATCATCTGTCTGCTTCACAGGGCTGGGGTTACAAGTGTTTGCCATCTTGCCTGGCTTTTTGTGTGGGTGCTAGATATTAAACTGGGGTCCTCATGCTCACCAGGCAAGACTTGTGTTGACTGAGCCATCTCCTCAGCCCCTAGACTGGTACTTTATTCTGTAGGAAGTTCCCATGGTTCTAGCCCCACAGGGCGGGTCCCTGTGCTGATGTTGGAGGAAATCTCTGCTGCCTTCTCCCCCAACCGTGTGAAGGTTTTCCTTTGCTCTTATCAGGGTGGCGCTGCCCTTTAACACAATAAGACCCAAACAATGAGAAAGCACTGGTGAGATTTAGACCCCAAGAATCACAAAGGAAGGAAATTCTGAGTTTCTGCTTTCTCTTGGGGTCTCATTCAGCGGGTCTTAGTATTAGCAAAAGATCAGGGGAATCGTTGTAACACTCCTCAATGTGTAATTACCAATAAGGATGTCATTAGAGGCTTGGATTCTTAAAATAACCCCACCGTTGACCTTGCCCGTAAGATGAAGTCACAGAGTATTAGCTAGGATGGCTTAGCACTTTTGGAGGTGAATTGTAAGCACACATAAAATCAAATAACAGCAATATTGTCAGATTGGTAGCTGCAGTGTCATTAGTCTTTGACCAATTTAAGTTTGATTCAGTTAGGACCTAAAGCTATACTTACATATCCTGACCTCTTTCTGTTTTTGTTTATATATCATTTATTAGTTTAAGATATTGTAACTATGTATATGTGTGTAGCTGTGTGTACGTAGGTATATGCGTGAGAGCTCATGTGCTCTCGGAAGCACGTGAGGTATTGGATCTCCTGGAACCGGAATTTATAGGCAGTAGTGAGCTGCCGGATGTAGGTGCTGGGAACGGAACTCAGGTCCTATGTAGAGAGAATCTCTTATAAGAATCACCTGTCGTGGGACACTGACAGGAAGAGAGAGGATTCTGGGAAACAGTGAAAGAGTAAAAGGAGACCCAAGAGAGATGCTGGGAGACATTCAAGAGAGATGCTGTAGCCAGGCGATGGTGGTGCATGCCTTTAGTTCCAGCACTTGGGAGGCAGAGGCAGGCAGATTTCTGAGTTCGAGACCAGTTTGGTCTACAGAGTGAGGTCCAGGACAGCCAGCGCTACACAGAGAAACCCTGTCTCAAAAAAAAAAAAAAATCAAGAGAGTTGCGGAGAAACACTGAGGAAGACGGAAAGGAAGAAGCAGCGCAGGACTGAAGAAGTAACTAACCATGTGGACGACATAGACTAGTCAGAATGGGTTAGATACGTTATGAGCTAGTCAGGGAATGAGCCAAAGCTTATGCCCTAGGCATTTAACAATAAGTAATTAGTCTCAGAGTTGTCACTTTAGGTCCTGGGAAAGAGGAAAAACAAATTATTATTATTATTGTTGTTGTTATTGCTATTATTGTCCTCTGCAAGAGCCATATGTGCTTTTAATCACAATCCTCACCATTTTTTAAAAAGTGGGGTTGAATGTTTCATGGGCTGGCCCAGAACTGGGTCTATAGTGGAGGATGATCTTTAACTTCTGATCTTCCCGCCTCCATCTTATCATTGGTAGGATGTTGTCCCGCGCTACGGTCTCGCCAGCAAAAACGACGCAGCACCCTCAGGATCCTTCTGCAGAAAGCTTTAATGCATCTTGAGAGGGAGAGCATAAGCTTACAGAGCGGAGACTCCAACGGTCTGCAAACCCATCCCTTATATAGGCTGGTAGGCCCGCCTAGGACATGGCACTTCCTAACTGGTTGCAGCTCATCGGCCCATATTACACCACGAGGTAGGCAGAGACCGAAGGATGGAAAATCACTTCAGGCATGTGCACTGACTTGTTTGCCGCTCAGCACAAGCCGGATGTGAGAGCCATCTTGTAATGGAGTTTGCAGGAGCAGCGGGCAGCTCCCCACAGGATCACAGCACTCTAGCAGCATGCCTGCAGTATTTAGAGTCAGACCCAGGGCCGCATGCACACCAGGCATTACTTCATCACCTGGTCTGCATCCCCAGCCCTCTTTCTATTTTTCTATTATATTGCATGGGTATATGGAATCATCATGTTGCTTTTTCGCTTTTCAATGACTGTATCAGTCTCTTTTCCTCTGTCTCTCATCTCCTTTTGTAACTCAGGCTGGCCTTAAACTCCTGATCCTCCTGCCTCATCTACCTGAGTGCAGGAATTGAAATTACAAGTACGTGCTCCCACATCCAACTGCGTCTCCCCCTGACTAGGTTTCATTCTTCGTGTGCATGTGTAGATAGGCACACACCATAAGGAACGTATGGGGCTCAAAGGACAACATATGTCAATCGGCTTTGTCCTTTTACAGTGTGGATTCAGGGGAAACGAACTTGGATCTCCCCAGGCTCGGCAGCCAGTGCCTTTAAGTGCTGAGCCCTCTTGTCTCTCCAGCTCCGGTTCCGCCTGTTTTCTTTTTATAAGTCAGTTGTAACTCGAGTGAAATTTAACACTGCAGGGTTCACTTTGGCATGTGAGATAGTCACAATAACACTACATTCTGAATTCTGTAGGACAAAATCGAAAGTTTGAGTTTCCCTAACTCTGCAGATTCGTAACCTAGCTGGAAAATTACATTTCACTCAGACATTCTCTAATGCTCTGAGGTATTGCAATAAATTAGTACGGAAATTCAGAGCACGCCCCCATCCTGGCACTTCTTATTAGGTATGTAACATTCCTGAATGAAAGTAATATCACAGAGTAATTTGGTTATTAAGGCAGTAATAGCATATCTTGTCCTGGTTATAAAGTTACCTTTCGAGAACAGTCCACCCCCACTACTTTAATAGCCGTTATCAAGAAAGGTGCGTAATGAATTTTCTCTGAAGAAACTGGCCTGCTCTACATTTGTTCTTCTATCTGATTTTACCATATTATGCTGAAGGGCTGATAGCAAAGTCTTATCCTTGGGACACAGGAGCCCACAGATCTCACATAAATATTTGATGAACTGAAGAGTCTTCTCAAGTCACTTCTAGAAGGATATATTCTAAGTGCCATTGCATAGGTGGTAGGATTACAGTTGATTAAATAAAATTTTCCCGCAGGGGCTGAAGGGATAACTCCGGAGAGTTTGACTATCATGTATAGGTTTTGACTTCCATTCTTAGCACTGCAGAGACATTTTTCCTTGTACTTTTTTTTTTTAAATTAGCAACAAATATATATTATTGTGTTCTCTCTCTTTTTCTCTCCTCTTCTCTCTTCCTCTCCCTCCTTCCCTTCCTCTTCCCTCCCTCCCTCTCTCTCTCCTTCCTTCCTTCCTTCCTTCCTTCCTTCTTTCCTTCCTTCCTCCCTTTCTTCCTTCCTTCCTTTTTTCTTCTCCCTTCCTCTCCTCCTTCTTTGTTTTTTCAAGATAGGATTCTCTGTGTAGCCCTGGTTAGCTTGAAACTCACTCTGTGGACCAGGCTGACCTCAAGCTCAGAGATCTACCTGCTTCTACCTCCCGAGTGCTGGGCATTACTGTGTATTTTGCAAGCATTATCAAAAGAGGATGAATGGATTCAGCTTTCTAGCTGTTTCAGTCTAGTAGACCACAGACTTCCAGCATATTTTTTTGATCCCATGAAGACATGTGAAAATTTTTTTATCTTGGCCTGGAAATATAGTTTTGTCATACCAATGAGAAAGTAGCTAATACATATCTCATCTAGAGATTAAAAGAAATATCCATTCCTCTGGAGCCAATTAAGATGGTCAGTTGCTTTCTTCATGGGAGCCTGTGTGTACTGGCTGCACATAGCAGTCTCCATGATAGTACCCACAGCCTGCTGCCCATATTAGTTGCCCTAAGGGACCTTGGAGGTAAATTTCTACTGGATATTCATGTCTCTGTTCTCAATGCTGTCCCCAACCAAGGCTCCAGACAGTTATGCATGTTACCTTCTGGAAGCTCAAAGGCATAGTGGCCAGGGAACATATTGGCCATTCGAGCCAAGTTGCCAAATAAAGAACAGGTCACTGAGGTCCTGAATAGAGCCAAGTTCAACTTCCTTACTTGACAGAGAGGCACCATTCAAAGAAGTGAGGCTTCACCAGTTTAACACAGATGAATTAAAACATGGTAGCTGTGAAGTGGCCCAAACCTAATATCTGTGGGGTCAAATATATCCCCAGTCATGGTTCCCTGGGCAAATGAAAGGCCCCAAACTGCCAAGGGCTTCCACAGTGCTGTCCTACACCCCACTGAATCATGTTTAGTAATAATCTCATATCCAGTATGTCTAAGAAAAAGATCCATCCTCAAGTGGGTCTACACCAGGTAGAAACTGATCCTAGATCCTGTTGCTTTAGAGTCTCTGGCTTTGTTAGCCTCACCACTTCTGATCATGCCTCCCATACTGTCTGTATATGCTTGTCCTAGAGAGTGGCACTATTAGAAGGTGTGGCCCTGTTGGAGTAGGCATAGTCTTGTTAAAATAGGTGTGGCCTGTCACTGTGGGCATGGACTTTAAGATCCTCATCCTGCCTGACTGGAAGCCTGTCTTTTCCTAGCTGCCTTCAGAACAAGAGGTGGAACTCTCAGCTCCTCCTGCACCATGCCTGCCCAGACACTGCCATGTTCCCGCCTTGATGATAATGAACTGAACCTCTGAACCTGTAAGCCAGCCTTAGTTAAATGTCCTTTATAAGACTTGACTTGGTCATGGTGTCTGTTCACAGCAGTAAAACCCTAACTAAGACACACACCAATACAACCACCTTCTTATTTTTTAGATATGTTTATTCTAAGAATATGTTGGGGCTACTTATTATTCATCACAGAGCACAAAATCCTCTCCTTGTAGATCTCTTTATTCTCAACAACAGAATAAGCTTTTACTCTTATTCCAAGAAACAGACTTGTTTTTGCCTCATTTTGCAGTAATTTGTGTATCAGGTTGAATTGTCTTCACGACATGAAATTTCTATAATAGCCTCAATTTCCATTTTACCTCATTTTGTAATCATAATTTTTATTTTTTCCAATGTTATCATTGACTATTTTTTATAATCAACTTGTTTTATTTTTTTTATTTTTGCAGTACTGGCAATTGAACTCAGGGCACATACTAGGCAAATGTTCTGCCACTGAACTGCATTCCCTTCTCATCCCTATTTTAAATTTTATTCTATCCTGTATTTTTTTAAAATTACCTGATTTTTCATAAGATCCTTAAAATCTACTTTTGAAGAAGGGATAAGGTAGATAACACACACACACACAATACATACACCACACACACATATACACGGTGTGGGGGAGGTGAGAAGCTAATTGTCTTAAGTTTACCTAGGACAATTCCATTAGCTAACTTTTTTAAAAGCTCTCTTCATCCTATTTTTTCCCCTCTTTCATTTATCATTTCATGTATATGTGTATGCTGTGTTTGCTTGGGGACATGTATGTGTTGCAGTGCATGTGTACATGTATACATGGAAATCAGAGGAAAACCCCAGGTGCTACTGATGGACACCATCAGACTCTTTTGAGGTCGTATCTCATTCTGACTTGAAATCCATGGTGGTAGGTTGGGCTGGATGGCCAACAAGCCCCAAGGATGTGCTTGTCTTCACCTGCCAGTGCTGGGATTGTGAGTGTGAAGTGCCACACCCAGCTTTTAAGATGGATTCTGGAGATGGAACTCAGCCCCACACGCTCGCACAGTGTCCTGGCTCATTTCATGTCAACGTGACTCGAGTCATAGTTGTCTGAAAAAAGAGGAAACCTCAGTTATGAGAATGTCTCCATAAGGTCTAGTTGTAATGCATTTTCTTAATTAGTAATTGATGGGGGAGGGGAGGGCCCCCACCCATCGTGGGTGGTGCCATCCCTGGGCTGGCGATTTGGGGTCTATAAGAAAGCAGCCTGAGCAAGGCATGGAGAGCAAGCTGGTGTGCAGCAACCCTCCATGGCTTCTACACTGGCTCTTGCCTCCAGCCCTGTTTGAGTTCCTGTCCTGACTTTGTTCAGTGATAGACTGCGATACAGAACTGTAAGCCAAACTGACCCTTTCCTCCCCAACTTGCTTTTTTGGTCACAGTGTTTCATAATAGCAATAGAAACCCCAACTAGGAGACACAGTAAGTACTTTAGCAACCAAGTCATCTCCTGAGCACCATCCTTTCCTTTCTTGAAGACTTAGTTGTTCTCCATCCTGTTCAAACTCCTGGGAGCCCTTCTTATGGTAACCTCTTGGATTTCTATAATAACTGAGCAGAATCTTGGGGTTATGGCAAGTTTAGGCACTCGAGTGTGGTGCTTTCTATGTATTGATTAACCTAGTCTTTTCAATTGGTTCTTTGATTTCATGCTTAGTCTCTGAAGACACTTTGAAAAGGCCAATAATATTAAGACATTTATTTCACTCTCCTCAAGGTGGGTAAAATGAGGAGGGTGAGACAGAAATAATGTGAGCCCAGAGGAAGGGCAGAGTGTGGTGGAATGCTGTCTTCTGGGCATGGCACAGCTGTGACACTTCTGAATGCAAGATGTGACGACCTGCACAAGACTGATCCATCTACAGTCTGTCATGGGTGGATGGTGCAGTGAGGTCCTACCCTTTCCTCAGGACCTAAGAACAGTTAATGGTTGCCGGGAAAGAGTGAAATTTTTTAATGGGGTAGTCATTGGTAAGGTGCCCAGACTGCTGTAAAGTAACTCTAATTAAATTCACAGAAGAAACCAAACAAAAGTACAAGGAACAGAAAAGTATCTAAGAGCAGGAAGGGGATCAGAGGGAGGAGAAGGGAGATAAGACAGGTCGATAGGGAGTAATATGAGAAAAGCTTATTGTAAGCCAACTGTTAGATATAGCTGATATATGCTCAGAACTTTTTTCCTGTTTATTTGTTATTGTCTGGAGTAAGACTTAGAAGTAGAAGCTCCCAGAGAGCCTACATCTCTTGACAATCCGTTCCTTTGAACAGCTTTCTTTGAATTCTAAACTTTGGCAAAAAGGCAAGTGTGATGGTTTGTGTATGTTTGGCCCAGGGAGGGGCACTATTAGGAGGTTTGGCCTTGTTGGGGTAGGTGTGTCACTGTGGATGTGGGCTTTAAGACCCTCATCCTAGCTGCCTGGAAGTCAGTATTCTGTTAGCAGCCTTCAGATGAAGCTGTAGAACTCTCAGCTCCTCTCGTACCATGCCTGCCTGGGTGCTGCCATGTTCCCGCCTTGAGGATTATAGACTGAACCTCTGAACCTGTAAGCCAGCCCCAGTTAAATGTTGTCCTTGGTTTTTTTGGTCATGGTGTCTGTTCATAGCAGTAAAACCCTAACTAAGACAGTAAGCATGTTCTACAACTTTCTCCTTATTTTTCTTAATGCATTGTTTGTTCAGAGCAATAAGTCCACGTTGGTGTTGCAGGAGAAATGGAATAAAAAGTGCTTTGGTCCTGGGCTTCTTACCTTTCCTGTTTAAGGCCTTTCTGACACCATATTGGTGGACATCAACTTCTTTAGAGATATTGAAAAGCTTTTGGATTCTGAGTGCTTATTTGGGCCCCAGGTGCCTTGGCACAGTAGTATCTGTCAGTCCAGAAACACTCATCTCTCCTTTGTAATTCAAAAAATGTTTTTAAAACAATAACCAAGTTGAGAGCATATTGGCATCCACCATGCACCCATGAATAGACTTGCACTTTCTTTCTCCTTGACCTCTAACAAGAATGTCCCTTTATTCAAAAGCAGACATTCTGCTGTGGGTCCAGACGCCTTGCCTCATGAAAAAAAAATGTTGTTTGTCATTCCCGCCAGAGATTCGGACCACATAACCCTACCACTCTTCACACAGAGCACCAGCAGCTACTTTGGTGGCCATGATGAGATAGAAAGAAGCTTTTGTTCATTGTGCACTTCAGTGACTTCCTGAGAGCCAGTTATTCAGCGTGGTCCTGACACAGATGACTGCCTAGGAGGTACCATAAAAATATTTTTGAAAGTGAAAATATTAAGGGTGAATATATGCTCAATATCAAGACCCGAAGAGGCACATATTGCCTTGCCTTTGGTAAAGTCACAATTTTGGGGAGAAAGAATCTATACACAGCAAGATTAATGCCAAGCATGCTAATGCTCATTCCATATGAGAAGGCTGGACAATAGGTATTGGATTTGGATCTTCAATGTGCCCTAATAGGCTATGTGTTGGAAGCTTGGTCTCCAGTTTAAGCTCCACTCTCCACAAGGCACATCCAATGGGGAAGATGAGACAGAAATAATGAGAGAGCCGGAGGAAGCAGATGCTGCTGTTGGGAGGATGGAGAACTTTCTGGAGCGGGTGTTCAGTAGAAGGAAGTTGAGAGTGCGCACTGGAAGGGGAGGTCAGGTTCCTGGTCCTTCTGTCCTTGTCTCTTGGCCATTATGAAGTAAACAACCCTGCTCCCCGACCCATGCATGATGCCTTTCCTCCCTGAATTGCATCCATCTTTCTGCATCCAGAAAGAACCAAGCTACTGTGGACGTAACCATGAGTCAAAATTAACCTTTCTCTTCCAGCTTGATTTTGTCAAGCTGAAACAGGAGGCTCGGTGAACAACTTGTGTTACTTACACATATAAGATATATTACTCTTTCTGTCTTCCTTTTCAATGTAGTGAAATAGGCTCAAGACGTGATTAAATAGGGCACGGAAACATGGCCAGCCAGTAATTTGACTACCATATAAGTACGTAGACCTGAGTTTGGATCCCCAGACCCCAATGGACATTTATAGTGATGTGCACCTGTAATTTTAGCTCTGGGAAGATGGAGACGGGAGGATCCAGGGATCACTAGCTAGCAAGCTTAGCTGTATTGGTGAGCTCCAGGTTCAATGAGAAAATCTGTCTCAAAAATGAAGGTAGAAAGTGATTGAGTGAGTTTCCTTCATATACATACATGCATGTTTCTCTGTTTCTCTCTCTCTCTCTCTCTCACACACACACACACACACACACACACGTCATACATACACTCACACATTAAAAAAAGAAGTATTGGGTCAGATGGCTTTAGTATCAATGCGCTTTGCTGTGACAAACACAAGAACCAGAGTTCATATCCCTAGAACCCACATAAATACTCGTTGGGCAATGAGGCGTGCAATCCCAGTGCTCAGGGACTACAGGCACAGACAGGGGTCCTGGGAACAAGCAGCTAACAAGATGAGATGCATTAGTGAGCTCTGGGTTCACCCTGGAGACCTCAGTGAATAAGGCAGAGGGTGATAGAAAAGATTTCTTTCATCAACCTATATGTGCACACACACACACACACACACACACACACACACACACACACACACACCACATAAGAAAAAAATAAAAAGCATCTAAAACTAGACACTACTTTGTTGAATCTTTTAACCACTGAACATTTGTAAAACACGTTAATTTTCCATGTTTCTTTCTCCACGTAGATGGATAGGCTTAAGACACAATGAAGTTAATGGCGGATATAGGCTGCGGTCTGGTAAAGTCAGGGCGAGCCATCCCTTGGTTGAGAAAAATAGTGATGAGGTCACCAGCACAGTTCCAGGGGAAGCACAAAGGTGGAAGGGCTGATGACGGATGAGGACATAAAGGCCCACGTGCCCAGAATCTACAAGACAGAGTACGCCTCATGGTATTCAGACAGGGGCTGAAACAATGGGTTATCTTGGCCGGTTTTCATTATTTTAGAGTCCTGAAAAGCCACACTTGTTTTAAGCAGCTGCAAAATAACTAGATTTTTAGAGCACAATCAAGATTCCCTTGGCACATCCTCGGCCTCATCAAATAGCATGTTTCAGCCCAGATGCTCTGGGAAAGACTCATAAACAGTGCGATTTCTGTTTCTAGGAGCTGATATTTGCAAGGCTAAGCTCTTGGAGAGGGTAGATAAAATGTAGCTTTCGGTAGAAATATAGGACATTGTCTTTTGATTAAGAAGACAGGGCTCTCGACTTACAGCCATTTATTTCTAGGCATTTTTCCTGCTCTTATCCTGCTTCCCTCAGAGCCAAGTATCTATTCTCACTTCCCTTTTCCCTTTCCCTTTCCCCTTCCCTTTCCTTTTTCTTCTCCCTTTCCTTCCCTTCCCTCCTTTCCCTTTCTTCTCCTTTGCACCACCTTTTTTTTCTTGAGACAAGATCTCATCAAAAATTAGCTAAAGTTGACTTTAAGCTTAAACTATTCTTGGTTCCATTTTCATTGAATGTTTTATCCTCCTGCCTCTAGCTCCTGAGTGTTTGAGTTATAGGTGTGCCCTGCCATCCAAGATTTAAGATTGATGCTTCTCTTAGTTGTGTTTTATTGCTGTAAAGAGATACCATGACCATAACAACTCTTTTGACGGCAAACATTAGATCAGGGCTGGCCTATAGTTTCAGAGGTTTAGTCTAATGTGATGGTTTGAATATGCTTGGCCCAGGGAAAGGCACTACTAGGAGGTGTTGCCTTGTTGGAGTGGGTGTGGCCTTGTTGGAGGAAGTATGTCACTGTGGGGGTGGGCTTTAAGATCCTCCTCTTGGTTGCCTGGAGGACAGTTTTCTCCTGACTGCTTTTGGATCGAGATGTAGAACTCTCAGCTCCTCCAGCATCATGCCTGCCTGGATATTCCATGCTTGCCATCAAGATAATAATGGACTGAATGAAGGAGGAGAAGAAGGAAGAGGAGGAGGAGGAAGAGGAGGAAGAGGAAGGGGAGGAGGAGGAGGAGAAGGAGGAGGAGAAGGACACCAGTAAGCCAGCCCCAGTTAAATGTTGTCCTTTATTAAGAGTTGCTTTCGTCGTGGTGTCTGTTCATAGCCATGGAACCCAAACTACAAGACCACACTCACTCCAATAAGGCCATGCCTCTTAATAATGCCCTCCCTATGGGCCAAATGTTCAATCATATGAATCATGGAGGCCAAACCTATTCAAGCCAACACAGTGCTATACATGGAACTCAAGGTCTTATGTATATACTAGGTAAGCACTCTGTCAATTGAGCTACACCCTCAGCTCTACAATATACATTTTCTGAAAGAAGAGTTCATAGAACAAAAAATTATATGATGAGACATATAAAATTTTTAAAATTCATAGTATATGATAGACAGTGGAACTAAAAAGAATAGATGATTAGGTAGAAAAAATGTCTTTGTTTGGTCCAGGGCAAAATAAAAATTTACATTATATAAAATTCAAAATTTCCTAAATTATAGTATATATACCTTAAAAACACTCCTGGGGTATAATTAAAGTACAAAATACTTAAATGTCCATATATTTAAATATACAATTTCCTTTTTTACTATTGAGACAGGGTCTCACATAGCTATGTTTGCTTTGAATTTACTGTGTAGCTGTCTTTGATCTAATTCTCTTGTCTCTCCCTCCTCAGTGCTAGGATCATAGGCCTGCACTATGACAACAGTTTCTGTAGTGCTGGGGATGGAGCCCAGGGTCATACATGTTAGGCCAGCTCTCTATCAACTGAGTCTCCAGTTTGATATTGTGATACATGTATATGTATGATGCATATACATGATGTATATGGTATATATGCATACATGCATATATGCATGTATATATGTGCATACCATATATATGTACATATGTGTGTGTGTGTGTGTGTGTGTATGCGCGCACGTACACGCACTGCCTCAAAACCCCTGCTACAGTGAAGACAATGAGCCTATTCATTACAACCTGGCTTCCCCATTCCCTTCCTCAGCCATTACCCAGCCACTGAAGGCTCCTCCCCACACAATGCTCAGGGAAGCCCAAAGATTTTCTTTGTCATTAGATTTGTTTGCTAGGATTTTATATCAATGTTAGCATCCACCGTGCCCTCGGGTTTGGTTGGGCTTTGCAGGAATCCTTTGATATTCACTCACATTACAGCATCTGTCAATCTGTCTATTGCTCCCGCCGAGAAACAATCTACTGCATAAATATACCACGACTGTTCATCCATGCCTGTGCCGAAAGAATCAGGGGTGTTGGAGAAAGATCTCGGTGGGTAAAGCACTTTCTGTGTAAGCACAAAGAACTGAGTTATGTTTCCTTGCACGGAGAAGCTTCCTCCTGCAGCAAATGGGAACAAGTCTAGAGACCCACAGCCAGACGCTACACAGAGAGCCAGACCTCGGAACACAGAGCTCTGAGTGGGATGTCTCCATCAAACCCCTCCCATCAGAGCTTAGGGAACCCTGAGGAAGAGGAAGCAGAAAGAGTGTGAGAGCCAGAGGGGATGCAAGTCCTAAATCAACCACCGAACAAACTCATGTGAACGCACAGGACTTAGGGAGCAGGCCCAGAGCCACCACGGGTCTGCACCAGGTCCTCGGCACAGGCATTATAGCTTTCAGTTTAGCATGTTTTTATGGGACTCCTGAATGTATGAATGACTGGGTTTCTGATTCTTGTGATTTCTCTTGGGACTTTTTTTTTTCTTCTGTTGATTTACCTTGTCCAACTTTGATGCAATGGTTTTTGCTTTATCTTAATATATTTTATTTTCTTAAAAATAACTTTTATTCCAAGAAATCTCTAGTACGCACCTTAAAGCCAGACATGAAGACTGTATGTACCTGCAATCTCAGTGCTGAGGAAATAGAGACAAATGGGAGCTTTCCAGTCTAATGGAAATGGTGGGCTCCAGCTTTAGTGACAGACTCTGTCTCAAAAAATGAGGTTGATGCAGACCACTGAGATGGCTCAGCAGGTAAAAGTGCTTTTTAGGCAAGCCAGATGATCTGAGCTTGAGTCTTAGAATTCATGCCAGACAGAGAGAACCAGCTTCTCCAAACTGCACACACACACACACACACACACACACACACACACACACAACCACGCACGCACACATGCATGCACAGTCCATGAATATTCATGGACGAATCATAAAAACTCTGAGATAGGTATATCCTATTGTAGGCCCTTGTCTAATTTTGAAGAAACTGAATCCATTGTTGAAGACGCTTGCACAGTACATACGCAATAGTGTCAGAGTTACAGTTTTTGGATTTTTTTTTTTTTAGCTTTTTGGGAGTTTTTATATATGTGTGTGTTTGTATGTGTGCATGTGCATGCTCATGTGGGTGCATGTTTGTTCAGTATGTGTATGTGCCTGTGTATGCAGAGGCCAAATGTCAACTTCAGTGCCATTCACATATTGCCCATTTTGTTATTTAAGATAGGATCTCTCACTATACCTGAGTTGGGCTGATTAGGCTCGGTTGTGAGGCCAGCAAGCCCAGATGTCTTCCTGTCTTTCCTCCCCCATCCCACCATGCACCCCCTTTTAAGAGAGGGTCTTATGTATCCCAGACTGGTCTTGTGTAACTGAGGATGGAATTGAACTCTTGACCTGTCTGTCTTCACCTCCCTAGTGTTGTGATTTCATATGTGTTCCCCATACTAATCCCTGTTGTCTGTTTAGTTTAGCATTTATGATTCCATTTTATCTCTAGGTATTTGCTTATGAGTACACTTTTTTTAAAGCTTTTTATTTTATGTTTATGAGTGTTTTCATTGGATCTTTGCCTGTGCACTGTGTGTGTTCAGTGCCCATAGAGGCCAGAACAGGGCATTGGATCCCCTAGGTCTGGAGTTACATGAGCCTGCATGTAGGTGCTGGGAATTGATCCTGGGTCATCTAGAAAAGCACCCAGTGCTCGTAAGTACTGAGCTATCCCATAAATACACATTTAAAGCCTTTCCTTTCCTTTCCTTTCCTTTCCTTTCCTTTCCTTTCCTTTCCTTTCCTTTCCTTTCCTTTCCCTTCCTTTCCCTTCCTTTTCTTTCCTTTCTTTCTTTCCTTCTCTTCTTCCTCCTCCCCCACTTCCTTCTTCATTTGTTTTTCTGAGACAGGGTTTGTTTGTGTAACCCTGGCTGTCTTGGAAGTAGCTTTGTAGACCAGGATGACCTCAAACTCACAGACATCCCCCTGCTTCTGCCTCCTCAATGCTGGGATTAAAGGTGCATACTACCACCTGGTTTAAAGTGTTTTTTTTTTTTCTTTTTCTTTTCTTAGTGGTGATTTCTCAGTGTGTGTGGCTAAACACACAGTTACTACAGGATTTAGCAGTTCTACTCTTACTGAAAGACAGATCCAAGAGAAATGAGAGCCATAGTTAAAAGTTATTGTATGCCAATGTTCATAGTGACATCATTCCTCGTTCATCAGCCCCGTTGCGTCTGGAAGGCGCTGTCACCTGGCTGTCTGCTATCCCTCTCCACTGGCTCTTAGGAGCTTTCTGCCTCCTCTTCAGCAGACTTCTCTGAGCCCTGAGTGGAGGAGTTTAATGAAGACATCTCATTCAGGACTGAGTGTTCCAAGGTCTCTCTGTACATTGTGTGGTTGTGGGTCTCTGTATTAGTTCCTTTAACGATGTCCATGCAAGACACTGTAGGCAGAATGCCATTAGGAGTTATTTTATTGCAATGTTCCTTTAGTATTTGGTTTGCTGCTAGCTCTGTAGCCTATCTACTTTCAGGTTCTTAGCCACCCGAACAGTATCGGGCATGGGCTCCATCTCATGGAGCGGGCTTTAAATCTAATTACATAGTTGTTGGTTAGTCCCACAATGTGTGTGCCACTATCACACCAGCATATCCTGCAGGCAGGTAATCATTGTAGATAGGAGAGCTAGTTTTTAGTTCTCTCTTCTGGTAGTGGGCAGAGCACCATCCAGGACCATGGGCACTAGTCAGTACGCATGAAGGCTCTATTTAGGGAGTAGCTTGACTTCTCTGTGTTCAGTGAGATATGCAGGTGTTGTCTGCAGGAATAGAGCCTTACCATCAGTTTATAGAGGGCAATCAATACTCTTGGCAAATAGTCTGAACTGTAATCCATTGTTGGCACTGGAGGGTTCAATTGGTAACAAGGGAAGTCTAGTTTGGGCTTTGTCTCCCGTTATTTGGTGATTCTATTTACATTTCTTACACATACGTACATTTTAAGAAGCGTCTACTGTAGTCTGTTTCCAAAAGACCCTTCAGTGTTCACTGACTCTGTAATATTCCCTCTCTTACCCCCTTATTTCCTCCCCCCCTCTATCTCACCCTCCCACCCCAGCTTCCTCCATATAGTGACAGAGGGTAGGTATAGAGGAAGGGACTGGGAGGATGGGAGGGAACTCCTAAGGTGTGGAAACTACAATGTAAAGTTATGGACATATGGGGATATTGTTACCTGCTGGAGAAATCGTTATATCTACAAAGTCTGGATCAATTGGTTATTTAAAATGCTGTACATCTCTGCTTGTATTGTTATTATGCTATAGAGGAGTCAAAGAAGGATGAATTCAGCATCCTCTCTCTCATTGTCATTAGTAGAACACTGCGTATTTTAGATTCTTGTAAAACTCACATGCATGTGATGGTTAGCTTTAATTGTCATTTTGACACAGCCCAGAATTGCCTGTGAAGTGTCTCAGCGAGGGACTGTGTATTTTGGGCCGGCCCGTGGGCATGTTTTTAGGGGATTGTCTTAATTAATTGATGTGGAAAGACTCAGTTCCCTGTAGGTGGCATCATTTCCTGACCTGTATGAACATGGAGAAAGAGATCTGAGCTCCAGTAAGCAAGCAATGGAGTATGCATTTATTTCCCTGCTCTTGACTGTGGATGCGACGTGATTAGACATTTCAGGTTCCTGGCTTGGTTTCCCTACAGGGCTAGGCTGGAGCTGCAAGATGAAATAAGCTCCTTCCTTCTTTGAGTTGCTTTTGTAAGGGAACTTTATTAGAACAAAGACATTAAACTAGTATGGGCAGTCATGCTCCCTCTGGTGATCGTGGAGGTCAGAGGGCAAACTTGAGGAGTTGGTGCCGCCCTTCTTACACATTCCACCACACATGGGTTCTGGGGCTCTGACTTAGGTCATCAGATTGTCAGCAAGCACCATTACTCACAGAACCATTTTGCTGCCTGTCTTTTCATTTTTTAACATGACAAATGTTTCCTTGTCTCTCTGGATCTACCTTAAATGCCAATTCTCTAGAGAAGCCTCCTTGACACCCAAGCCTAGGTCACATACCTTCGTCGTTCATTCTTGTGGTCCACACATGTCTCCGTCGCAATACTTGTACACTGGTTAGTTTTTATTGCCAACTTGACACAATCTAGGGTCACCTGGGAAGAGGAAACCTCAATTAAAGAATAGTCCGAATCATATTGGCTTATGGCCGTGTCTGTCTTGCTTGATGGTTGATGTAGGAAGGCCTGGTGTGGATGGCACTATCCCTAGGCAGGTGGGCTGGAGCTGTATAAGAAAGGTCACCACATATGAGTCTGTGAGTAAGATAGTAAGCAGCTCTACTCCACGGTTCCTGCTTCCAGGTTCCTGTCTTGACTTCCTTAATGACGGGTGGAGACCTAGAAGTAGAAGATTAAATAACCCCTTTTCTCCTCTAAGTTGTTTATGGCCAGAGTGTTTTATCACAGCAATGGAAAAGCTAATTGGGACAGAAATTAGTGCGGAGAGTGGACAGTTGCTCTGAGAAATCTCGACGTGTGGCCTTTTGCGCCTTTGGAATTTTGGGAAGCTTGTGGAGTAATTGGAAATGAGGAGTTGGAAAAGTCATCTAATGTTCAGAACCTAATGAGCCATTCTTGTGTAAGCTTAGGTGGCAGTCGTGTGGAGGGAAATGTAGACCGGAGGCCTGGCTTGTGAAGTCAAACACAGGCTCTTTTGGAAGGTTCCTGTGATGTTGTAGAGTAAGAATCCATGAATGTTGGTCAGCTTGGGTGCAAGCAAAGCTGTGATTAGCGAGAGAGCAGCACCCCGGAATCAAAACCTCATCTGCTTTACTGGGACAATGGGCTGATGGACGGATGGAGCTGAAGAGACAGCTGTGGTCAGTGAGATCAGCATCCCGGAGGTGAAATCTGGAGAAGTGTTTCTTCAGGCTCAGCGCACAGAAGCAGTGGTTCACGGGTGTGTGTGTGTGTGTGTGTGTGTGTCAAGGCTGCATCTCGAGCTGCTTGCGTTTCTTACAGTTAACTGTGTGTGGGTTTTGTTTGCCTTTTTTGGTACTGGGGATTGAACTCAGGGCTTCACCCATGGTAAGCACATACTCTACCACCAGTCAACACCCTCCCGGTCTTGTCTTGTGGCTTCTACTTAAGTCCTAGCTTCCTTACTAGATATGTTTGCTTTGCCTTGTTCTTCGAACACTCCTTCCACACGACAGATGCTTAAAAACACTTATGAATGTATAATCCTGTCTCTGGGCTGCCAGTAAGGATGCTTATCATCTTTGTTCTTGAAACAGCAGAAGGCCATGAGAGAAGCAGCTTGCTTCATATACAGGTTGCCCTTCCCGCCTCCTTCATCTCTTCCCTCTAGTCCAAATGCTTACAGCCCTTCCTTATGTGTGGTGGGTGGGGCCGGGTGGGGGAGTATTATCTGTGTGTGTGTGTGTGTGTGTGTGTGTGCTGTCTCTGTCTGTGTGTATTTATACTTGTGGAAGCCAGAGTCAACATTGCCTAGCATTTCTCAGGCATACCATCTACCCTGATCTTTTTTTTTCTTTCTTTTTTTTGAGACATGGTCTCTTATTGGTCTGTGGTTTATTTATTTGGCTACACTGGCTGGCCAGTGAAGCCCAGAAATTTACCTGGTTCTACTTTCCCAGTGCCAGGATTGTAAGCATAAGCCAACAGATCCAGATCCAGCTCTCCCCCCACCCCCAGCCATTTCCCCAGGTCCACGGACTTAAGTATGTGTGAGCAGGTGTGTGTGTAGTATACATGCACATAGAGGCTTTGTTGGTGGGGTCTTTCCTCATTGCTAACTATTCTCTGAAGCTGGTTTCTCAGGTGGATTCTGAGCTCTCTGACTGCCTAGTCTAGCCAGCCTGTTTGCTTTGGGGATGTTCTGTCTCTGTTTACCAAAGGCTGGGGTAACCAGCAGCTGCTGTGACTGCCCTGCACAGCCAGCCTTTCTGTGGTGAGGGTGTTGAGGATCTGAGCTCTGGTTCTCACACTTGGGATAGCAAGTGCCTTCTCCCCTGCATCTTCTCCCAAGTCTTGCCTAGGTGTTTGCAATTCTTGACATTAAACAATCCTCCTCTTCTTAACCTGTTTTTTTTTTTTTTTGAACTTTTTGGAAAAGAAAAAAAAGAAGGTGGTTAGCCCAGGGATCTGATGAATTCTAGTTCCAAATATGGAACTCCTGGATTTGTCTTCATACTCTCTCCTCTTGTAGCCAACAGGCATGCTCTAGAATAAAGAAACCTTTAACATTTCTTTGTAACATCTGGGCAGGGGCATGCCCTCATGATAAGGAAGCTCTGCCTACCACAGGCTGGTCCATGCTTTCCTGAAGGGGCCCGACTTCCTGATTCAGATAGACTCACATAGGGATAGTGCCTCTGAGCAAAAATAAATTTTAAAAATAAAAATATCAAGAATTACAGATGCCTGTAACGGAAGCCCGTGGAAAAAGCAATGTGATGATAGAACAGTAAAAGACGCTTTAAGGCTTTCCTTGTTAGCTATGCCTTTTAAAAAATATGGTCATGCATCTCATCTTCCTCTTTATTATTAATGTGTGGGTATGTGTTCCTCTGTGTGTGCATGTGTGTGTGTATGTGTTTGTGTGTATGTGTGTATGTCTGTATGTGTGTGTATGAGTGTCTGTATGTGTGTGTATGAGTGTCTGTATGTGTGTGTATGGGTGTGTATGTGTGTGTGTGTGCGTGTATGTGTGTGCATGTGTGTGTATGTGCGTGTATGTGTTTGTGTGTATGAGTGTCTGTCTGTGTGTGTGTATGTGTGTGTACGTGTTTGTGTGTGTGTGTGTGTGTGTGTGTGTGTGTGTGTGTAGAGGCTGGAGGACAGTCTTGGGAATTAAGCTTAGGAACGCTGTCCAGCTTCTCTTAGACAGGATCTATCACTGGTCCAAAACTCGCCAAATAGGTTAGACTCACAGGCCATTGAGCCCCAGAAATCCACCTGTCTCTACCCCCTCAGCACTGGGATTATGAGCTTGTGTTCCAACCTATCTACATATCTATCAGACATAACTTTTAGGAGTTATGCTTTGGCAGACATGGTCAAAAAAGTTCTTTTTAAGTGTTCCTGCAATAAGAAGGCCAAGATAGATAATTGGAGACGAGAAAGAAAGAAAACAGTCTTCTGGAGAGACAGCTCAGTCGGCAAAGTGTCTGCCGACTGAGCGTGAGGCTCTGAGTCCAAGTCTCCAGCACACGTGTGAAAGCCACCCTTGGTGGTGTGAACCTATAACCATAGCCCTCAGGAGGCAGAGACAGGAGGATCCCTGGGACTTGAAAGTCAGCTAATGTTTCAGGGTGGGTGGGGCTCTCATCTCAGGAAATAAGGTAGAGAAAGAATGAGAGAAGAAAATGTTCTTTTTGTTTGTTTGTTTTTGTTGTTGTTGTTTTCGAGACAGGGTTTCTCTGTGTAGCCCTGGCTGTCCTGGAACTCACTTTGTATACCAGGCTGCACCTTGAACTCAGAAATCCACCTGCCTCTGCCTCCCAAGTGCTGGGATTAAAGGCATGCACCACCCCCCACCCCCCGGCTTGAAATTGTTCTTTATTGACCTCTGACTTCCACATGCAATCATGTGCACACTCACACAAACACATGTACAGCGGGACCAAAAACAGAGAAGAAACGTTCTCCACTATGACCAGTATTTCAGATTCATTTATCTTCCTAAGAGCGACGGGTCTCACCCTGCGCTTTGAGTTTCCTAACTTAGCTTCCACATTTCAAGGTCTGATGCACAATTCCTTGGAACTTAATTGACATGTTAACTTTGAACCTTCAAAGAAAAAAGCTTTCACTCCTGCATGGCCACACATGCCTCTTTCCATACAGAATAGGCTTGGCCATTTTTGCAGAAAATAACTCATCTTTTTCATATAAGCATTAAACATCAAAAGGACCAACTATCTACCCGGTAGTGTTCAAAGACCAGCTTTAAAAATCAAGAGAGGAATGAAAGCCAAGGTTTTGGCCCAGCAAATGGTTGCGAGAAACTTCTGTCACGGGGTACAAAGGATTCTTATTTCACTTTGTGCTTTTGGGCACCCTGGGCTGAGTGTTACCATCACTTGTTTTATTTACTGTGGTCAGTTGAAGTCTTCTTAGTCTCTAGGGTAAGTGGAGTTAGCTTAGGCTACTCAGATGAGCTATTCAGTAACAATGCGCCACACTCTGATGTCAGGGAAGAGACATGACACTCCTGTGAGAAGAGCCCAGGGACCCATGTGTGGTTGGAGGCATGGGATGTTTTCCACAGGACACAGCTGAGCCACAGGAGCCTGCCGGATTAGTCTAGCCTTTGTCACCCATTAGAACCTCAGTCTTCCATGAAGCACTCTCTGTTTTCCATTGGTTCAGTCCTGAGCTGGCTTGGACCTCAACCCTCCCAAGTTGTTTTCTGCTCTCCTCTCTTGCTAAAGTGCCAAGTCTTTCTCACCGCACCTGTCGGAGTCTGTCAAACACGTCCTTCTCTTGCTCTGTGTTCTTCTTCTTCCTCTCTCTTCCCTTACCCATTCTCTCCTGTCCTAGAAGTAGCCAAAGCTATACCTGTCAATATCTTGTCTTTTATTCATGTGAGTTGAAAACGCTTCCAATTTATATAACAATACAAATAGATTAGAAAAATTCATAGCAAAGGCGTGTGAAGACAACACATTTGTGTCACAAGCATGACAGCTTGAGTTTGATCCCCAGAACTTATGTTTTAAAAAAGCCAAGACTGGACTGGTGGTGCTGAGTCTGGAAAGGTGGCTGTGACTGACCCTTATACCTGGGTAACTCCTGGGGCTCGCCTGGTGACAGGAGAGGGCCCAACTCCCGCATGCTGTTCTCTCATTTCTACACATGAACTGTGGCACACACGTGCACATGTATGCTCACACAAGATAAATAAATAGACATAGATAAATGAATATGTGCTATTTTTTTTGTTTATATTGCTTTTAAAGCCGGCATGCTGGTGCATGCTAGGGAGGTAGAAAGGGGAGGCTCATTGGTTACCAGCACAGCCATGAGTCCACGAGTTCTAGGCCAGTCAGAAGCTCTGCCTCAAAAAACTAGATGCAGGATTCCTCTGGAACCACATCTGAGGTGGTCTTTGGGTTTGGATTCCCTCTAGCCATCTAAAAGGCTGAGTTTAAAATTCTGGGTGGTGTTGGCACGTGGCTTTGATCCTAGCATTCAGGGGGCAGAGGCAGGAGGATATCTGAGTTTGAAGGCAGCCTGGTCTATAGAGAGTGTTCCAGGACAGCCAGGGCTACACAGAGAAACCCTGTCTTGGGTGTGTGTGTGGGGGGGGGCAGGGGGAGCTGGGTTTAGCTGTGCCTGATTCCCAAATGCCGGGGAGTTGGTGGCAGGATTGTTGGGGTTTGCTGGCTGACAGGCTAGCGGAGAAATGGTAAGCTCCAGTTTCAGTTGAGAGAGTCTTTCTCAAGGGGATGAGGTGGAGAGAAAGACACTGAAGGATCTTCTTTGGCCTGTGAGAGGGCACACATGGGCACATGCATCTGTACACATACTTACATGTACACACATACCCCATCATACATAAGCCCCCAGACACAAGCTTGGCGAACTCTTTCTCTTCGCCACCGTGCTCTCTACTGGACTCACCTAGTCTACGCTGTCCCTAGTGTGTAGAAACAGTGGCGTTGTAAACATAACTGATTTTTTAAAAAAAATCAATTTAACAGGAATTCTAGCTACAGCGTTGGTTCTGCAGCTCGGTGATGGCAGAGGATCTGGAGCCTCACCTCTTAAAGTCCGCCATATTGCCTAGGGCCATTATGGTTACAGGCCTCAGTCAGCAGGGTCTAAGGCTGACAGGGTGAGAACAGGGCCCAAAACCACACCAACAAACTCTGTCCTCAGAGCCTTCCTATAACTTTAAGTTTTTTTTTTTAAACTAGGATATTAGTATGCCATTTGTAATATACAGAATCATGTATTTCATTAAGATATTTTATGTATATATTATATTCTAGTCTATTTACCTCTCTCTCTCTCTTCTTATCTCGTACTCCTGTTCATCCCTTCATCTTTTCATTCAGTTCCCCTGCTACTTTCATACTGTTGTGTGTGTGTGTGTGTGTGTGTGTGTATAAAAGAAAGAGAGGGGGGAGAAAGAGGGGGAGGGAGGGGGAGGGAGGGATAGGGATAGGGACAGAGGGAGAGGGAGAGGGAGACAAGGAGAGGGAGAGGAGGAAGAGGGAGAGGGAGGGGGAAGAAGGAGAGGAAGAGGAGGAGGGAGAGAAAGAGGGGGAGGGGGGAGGGAAGGGGAGGGAGAGAGAGACTGGATTTTATTAGGGTTGCTTCCAGAAGTATGGTGGTTTGAATAAAAAACAGCCCCCATGGACTCATAGGGAATGGCACAGCAGGAGTGTGGCCTTGTTGGAGGAAGTGTGTCACTAGGGCTGGGCTTTGAGCTTTCAGATGCTCAAGCCAGGCCCAATGTCCCTCTCTCTTCCTGCTGCCTGCCAATCCAGATGTAGAACTCTCAGGTACCTCTCCAGCACCATGTCTGCCTGCGTGCTGCCCTGCTTCCTGTCATGATGTTTGTCTGCATACCAGAAGAGGGCATCAGATTTCATTCTAGCCTCCATGGGGTTGCTGGGAATTGAACTCAGGACCTCTGGAAAAGCAACCAATGCTCTTAACTTCTGAGCCATCTCTTCATCCTCATTTCCTGTCATGATGACAATGGACTAAACCTCTGAACTGTAATCCAGCCCCCAATTAAATGTTGTCCCTAATACAGTTGCTGTGGTCGTGGAGTCTTTTGTAGCAATAGAAAGTCTACCTAAGACAAGGAACATGGATGAAGGTTTGTGTCCAGGAGTGTAGGGACCTGTGCCCACACCACTGAGGAAAATATCCCCTCCTCCCTCAGCATCTATTAACTGCACATCAATCCACAGGGATATATAGAGACCTATTGTGGTAGCTTTTATTCATTTGTTAGCTAAGAGGAAAGTGTTCTTTTGCGGGAAAGCTCTTGGAAGATAGTCCCTTACATCTTGGTTAGGTCTGGACCACATTCTTGTTCCTGGGCAAGTCAACAAAAACCAAGATGGTAATTAATTCCTTGCCATACATTGTGATTAACAACACTGGGTGCTGTAAGCAAGAAGAACATGACAGGGCTGTTACGCAGGCAGCCGTGGTCACACCCAGGTTAAGTCTAGGAAAAGATTTTTTTTTTTAATTTTCTGTAAGTTTTTAAAGATTTATTTTTACTAATGTGTATGTATGGTTCTCTCTCTCTCTCTCTCTCTCTCTCTCTCTCTCTCTCTCTCTCTCTCTGTGTGTGTGTGTGTGTGTGTGTGTGTGCCTTTGGAGGCCAGGAGTTCCAGTGTTGGATCTCCTAGAACAAGAGTTAAAAGTAGCCGTAAACCACCCCATGTAATTATTAGGAACCAAACTCTGGTTCCCCAAAACAGAGGCAAGTTCTCTTAACCATGGAGACATCTCTCTAGCATCTTTTTAAATTAAATTATTATTTGTTTAAACACAGGACTTTATGCAGCCCAGGCTGGGCTTCAACTTTTTATGTAGATGAAGGTGACTCTGAACAATGTGTCTTTTTGTCCTGACCCCTCAAAAGCTAGGATATCAGGTAAATACCCCCGTGTCTGCCTCTAGAAATAAATTATAAGATGCATCTTTAGATGCAAGATACTACATAGGATCAAGCCCTGTGGAAGGACCATTGCTTAAAGACACATGATGAGCAAATGCAGTGTGGTAGCCATGGTGCAATCCCTGAACAGGAAAAGGAAGTAGCTGTGTACAAAGGAAATCTAAACAAAGCTCAACCCGTTGATAACAGTGTGTTGATATTGGTCCATTACTTGGATCAGTGGGGCAGGGGGTGCAGCTGAGTTGGTAGAGAGCTTGTCTAACATGCACAAAACTCTGGCTCTGGTCTCCCAGCATGGCATAAAGCACCCGTGGTCATCCACTCCTGTGATCTCAGCTCTGGGGAGAAAAAGGCAGGAGTAACAGAAATTCAAGATCATCCTTGGCTACATAGGGGACTTGAGGCCAGTCTGGGCTAGAAACTGTCTCAAAGCAATCAATCAATCAATCAATCAATCAATCAATCAAGCAAGCAAGCAAACAAACATAACACAACAAACAGCCATCCTTATGTAAAGTGTTAACAACAGGAGAAACTGAACGTAGGGTTTATGCTAACTGAGACATCCTCTCAATTTCTCTATATATCAGAAACGGTTCTATAAAGCAAAGTCTCTTACTGGTGAACAAAAACCAACTAGAAGATGGGGGGGCACATAACATGATTGGGTAGAAGAAAAAGTTGAATTGCCATGTAGGTCCAACCAAAACCTTGGCCAGCCCTCTGGGAATCTCTGGAGAATATTGTCCACCTGTATTTTCCAGGCCAAACCACGCTGTTCTAGCTTGCAGCCTACTGCCTTGCTCAGCCAGTAAATGCAGACCATTCTGAGAAGGCACGATCTTGGCAACACTCCACTGGAGGGTAGCTATGAAAAAGGCCAACGGCTGGCAGCCATCTGTTGGCTACACTTCTTGCATCTGGAAAGTAAGTCCGTCCGTGGCAGGGGATCTGAGAGGTGCCAGTCTGTGCCCATGGTACTCATAGGTCTTCCTTTATGATCTCTGTGGCAGAGGGGGATGAGACTTAGATTTGTCTTCAGGAGGGACAGCTGCAGAGAAAGCCATTTTGACACTGGAAGAGCAGAGGGTAGGAGAGTCTTTTGGGGAGAGTCCTTGGGCAACTCCCTGTCAACTACCAACGACTTCTCATAGTCATGGGGTACAGTACCTAAGAATACAGGCATGACGTAAGAATTTCCAAGAACTGCTCTACGGGGGTCACAGGTGAATACTATTTTTGAGCTGCCTTTATTCTAAAATTAGATGCTCTAGTTGGTTGTTCGAAACCCTAAATGCACTGGTTCTGTGTTTGGAAATAGTGACAGGGTTCCTAGTAAACTCATGAAAGACCACAGATGTGTCATGTGAGTTCAAAGTTATGTTACCCTTTTTGCATTAATTAATTAATTAATTAGTTAGTTAGTTAATTAATTAATTAAATTTGTATATTGAAGTGCCAGGGATTGAACTCAGGGCCTTGCGTGCTAGGTAAGTACTCTACCACTGAGCCGCATCCCCAGTCCTCAGCTTCTCTTTAAAAGCACACTGATGTACAGTCTTGGTCCTTCCTTTCCTTTTGTGCTTTACGTTGTGAACTTACCGGGATTGTGCTCCAGGAGCTCAGGCTCCCTCCTGTTCTCACAAACTGTGATGCTCCGGGTGGAGCAGCTGGTGCTTGGCTTGAACCCAGGTGTCTTGCTCTTTGACTTCCTTTTTTTTTTTTTTTTTCTGGTCATTCTCTTTTGCCTGTTTCAGGAAGCTGTATTCGCTCTTGGCGTGCTTGCTGTGCTCAATCTGCACCTTGATTCTCTTGGTCGGACTCTTGACCTAATTTGCTTGTTTATGATCCCACAGCAGAGTGACGCTGTAGACGCTTTCAGTTTTGCTGTGAAAATTATGGACTGCTTCACGGATTAGGCTGTCATCTTCACACAGGGGTCTTGCTAAGCTTCTCGTCCTCTAAATTTTAATATATGGGCTGCTGAAATGACCATGCAACTGTTCGTTATAAAATCGTTTCTTCACAGAAGGCGCAAAGGGGTATGACTCCCACTGCACATACTCTGGGATGGATCTGCTCAGGAGATACCAACATCTCGTCCCTTTATTTCATAAGAGAATCAAGTAATTTAGCCCTGGATTCCACTCCAGAATAGTTGATTTCTTAATATGTTTGAGGGAATGATTTCTTTTCTGTTCTCTGAAAAGATGGGTCTCTAATAACCATCCACAAAGAATCAAGACTCTACCCTCCCCAAACCAGAAAAATAACAATGTAAAAATACTATCGTTTTGGAAGCTTTTTATTTTAAAAGAGATTTCTTTCTTTCTCCAGGTGTGCATGCACACGCACACACTCACAAATGTACACATTCGTGCATGTGAGTGTGGTTACCTGCAGAGGTCAGAAGAGGGCAGGAGATCCCTAGAGCTGGAACTGCAAATGGTTGTGAGCCTCCTACCGTGGGTGCTGGGAATTGAACTCAAGCCCTCCGCAAGAGAAGGATTAGGTCTTAACCCCTCTTTCTCCACATCCTCACCAGTACCTGTTTTCTCCTGAGTTTTTGATCTTAGCCATTCTGACTGGTGTGAGGTGAAATCTCAGGGTTGTTTTGATTTGCATTTCCCTAATGACTAATGATGTTGAACATTTTTTAAGATGCTTCTTAGCCATCCGAAATTCTTCAGGTGAAAATTCTTTGTTTAACTCTGTACCCCATTTTTAATAGGGTTATTTGGTTTTCTGGGGTCTAGCTTCTTGAGTTCTTTGTATATATTGGATATTAGCCTTCTGTCAGATGTAAGGTTGGTGAAGATCTTTTCCCGATTTGTTGGTTGCTGATTTGTCCTTTTGATGGTGTTTTTTGCCTTACAGAAACGTTGTAATTTTATGAGGTCCCATTTGTCAATTCTTAACCTTAGAGACTAAGCTATTGGTGTTCTGTTCAGGAACTTTTCCCCTGTGCCCATATCCTCAAGGGTCTTCCCCAGTTTCTTTTCTATTAGTTTCAGTGTGTCTGGTTTTACATAGAGGTCCTTGATCCACTTGGAGTTGAGCTTAGTACAAGGAGATAAGGATGGATCAATTCGCATTCTTCTGCATGCTGACCTCCAGTTGAACCAGCACCATTTGTTGAAAAGGTTATCTTTTTTTCACTGGATGTTTTCAGTCTTAACCCCCTGAGCTATCTATCGCTCCACTTTCTAGAGCCATTAAAAAGAACTCATCTCTGATGTTGCATCAAGGAACTTAGCCTGGATCAAGTTCAATAACACATGTTAAGGTCTCATGTGACATACAACACAGACTAGTGATCAATGATTTTTTTTGGCTCATCCTGACTGTAGACTTTATACTTTGCAAAATTTAAGTAGAATATGCATTTTACTTTTCTGAAGCATGCTAGCTCTCTCCAGGGTACCTGCCCCCAACAATTCAGGCAAAGGTAAGGATTATACTCCGAATGAGACTTGGTATGTAGCCTTACATTGAAAGCATGACCTAGCTAATTAACTGTTCTATGTTCTATTCAAATCTTAGCCAGTAATTCCTTCAGGTAAAAGTGCTACCTGCTCTCCCAGAAGACAAGCTCTGTTCCTAGCACTTATGTTCAGCTTCCTGTACTTCCAGCCTCATGGGTCCAGGGGATCAGTACCTTCTTCTGGCTCTGAGGGAGCCTGCACAAATGTGTCGTACAATTACACACACACACACACACACACACACCCCACATACACATACACTCACACACACATATAGATACATACATACATACACACACATAATATACACACATATATATACACTCATACATACACACACATGAACATACATATATATATCATATACTCGTGGACATACACATATATATCATATACTCGTGGACATACACATATATACACATATACACATATATACACAGACACACACACATACATGAATCAAAAACCAAAAGAGAAGAGATGGTGTCAGCTGAGTGGCACACATACCCTTCAATCCCAGTGCTCAGGAGGCAGAGGCAGGAGGATCTCTTGAGTTGGAGGACAGCCTGGTCTATGGAGTAAGTTTCAGGACAGCCAGCGATACAGAGAGGAACCTCATTTCAAAAATTCAGAAAAAAGGAAGGAAGGAAGGAAAGAAGGAAGGAAGGAAGGAAGAGTTCTCTAGAGTCACAGAACTTATGGACTGTCTGACTATATTGAGGGAATTTATTGTGATGACTTACAGTCTGTAGTCCAACTATCCCAACAATGGGCAGCTGTGGACTGGAAAGTCCAAGAACCTAGTAGTTGTTCGGTCCCTCAAGAATAGTTGTTTAAGATGGTCTTCTGTAGAAATAGATTCTAACAGACGTGCTGGCAAGTAAATGCAAGCAGTCTGAGAGTGAATCTTCCTTCTTCCAGTGTCCTTATTTAGGACTCCAGAAGAAGGTGTGGCCTAGATTAAGGCGTGTACCACCACGCCTGGATCTGGGACTTGCTTTGTCTCAGGCTGATCTTCAATTTAGAGATCTCCTTGCCTCTGTCTCTTGGGATTAAAGGCATGTACTATGTTACCTGGCCTAAGCTTTTCATAGCCACTATGACTCAAGATCTCCATGACAAGATCCAGGTCAGAAACTTGAGTCTTTCAGCCTCAAGATCTGGATCACAGGTGAGTCCTCCAATTCTGGATTGTAGTTCATTCCAGATAGTCAAGTTGACAATCAGGAAGAGTCACCACAGGAAGGAAGGAAGGAAGGAAGGAAGGAAGGAAGGAAGGAAGGAAGGAAGGAAGGAAGGAAGGAAGGAAGAAAGGAATGAAGAAGTGTCTATATTAAGAAAAATCAGCTCTCTGCCTGCCACATTATTTCAGCCATCTAATGCAAAAATCCCCAGTGTTACTGCCCTCTAACCAGCTTCTTGGCAAACTCAGTGTGGTCTAACATGCATGCAGAAGGCTGGGTCAGACCTTAACCACATCGCCAACCAGCTTCGAGTTTAGAAAACAATGCTAAATGTACATATCTGAACTTCTCTTTGCCTCTGTCTGTCTGTCTGTCTGTCTGTCTGTCTGTCTGTCTGTCTCTAATAAAAAAGTCTCTCCTGGTGTCAGATATTATTGTTCAACTCACCCTTGAGTCATTTCAAAGCCTCTTCTCCCTCCTTCTCGATACAGACTGATGTTCTAAAAAGCCATATGACTAGATCTCCCTTGAGGTAAGATCTGGCTCTTGTGACCCAAGGGTCACCAGTAAATGAAGGCATGGGAAGAAAGATTGCACCCTGTCTTCTGTTCTCTGCTTTGAAACCAACTGGAGAGAGTTGGCTGGGCTTGGGATGGCCATCTCTCTGTGACAAAAATGAACAGGTGTGAGGAGAGAAGTCAGCCTGGCGTCTGTCAGAGCCTGGCCCCTCCACGACACCGCGTGGATCCCGGTGCTGTTCACCTAATGGCTCTTACTGTGCGGCAGAGTTGGCTGTCGGGCTTTCTCTTTTCTCTTTCTTTCTCCTTGTTTCTCATTCGCTTCTCCATCCTTCTCTCTCCTCTTCCACTCTCCTTCCCTTCCCTTGTTTTTTCTTCCCCTCCCCTTCCTCTTCCTCTCCCTTCCGCTCTTCTCCTCATCCTCCTCTTTCTTCCTCCTGAACTGTTCCGTGGGATAGAGCCCAATACCTTGCCTGTAGGCATCAGTCTGCTATTCAGCTATATTCTTAACCCTATATTCTCTCGTTCTTAAGGCCAAAATCACGTTTTAAATTTCATGTGTCCCAATAGAGCTATGAATGACGCTCAATACAAAATCATAAGCTTTCTTAAACACCACACAATTTTTAAAAACCTTATTTTGTAACTTGCCCGAGCATCTCTTGAGTGGGAATCTAGAGGTGACAGTGTTTGCTGGGCTCTTGTGCGGTGGCACACCCCTGCAAGGCATTAGGACGGTGGTAGCATCTTTACAGAGTGTCGATCCCTAAAGCTGCTTGAAAGAGATCCTTTAAACAAAGCTATTGTGTTATTTATTTGTGCTACGTGTTGTGTGTGTGTGCCTCTGTGCGTGTGTGGAGGGCAGGAGTTGGCTTGAATGAGTCAATCCTCTCTTTCCATCATGTGAATGAAACTCAGGCCTCCAGGCCTGGCGGCAGGCACCTTTACCCACTGAGTCATCTCCCCAGCCCTGAAGACTCTCTTATATAAAATCGACCAGTTTACATGCTTTCTTTATTGCATACTTCGCAGCGTTGTTTCCTGTCCTGTATTTTCTAGCAGAGATGTTAATGGTGAAATAACAATAAAGTTGGTTCATGGGAGAAAAACTCAGGAAATAACGATTTCAGAATAACTCATGCTTTGATGAGAATGGTATGGCCATAGGGATAGCTCGCATGTAGATACTCAAAAGATAATCATGAGGAAAGTCTGCTGAGATGGGGGGGGGTCACGGGGCTGGGTGGTCCCCCTTTTCCCATGTGATCTAGAGAGCTGAGGAGGCACTACATGAGCAGGCATGTTCTAGGAGCTCAGTCATAGGCATTGCCTCTCTCTGGGGCAGTTAATGGCTGCCAGGGACAGACATTTTCTTCAGTGGTGGTATAGATACTGTAAGTTGTACACACTCCTGTAAATAACCCCTCGCATTTCAGGAATATGGCGGCTCTTTACAAAGTCTAGGACAGAGCTGGAGAGACTAGGTCACTGTCTGAAACCATTTTTGAGCTACCCAGTTTCTTCTGGCTGGTTCTCTGCCAAGTGGTATTCAGCACCATCAAATTAGATGTATGGCTTCCTGATGATGCTATTGTGCCCCCAGAACGTACTGACCTTGCTGTCCTTGAATTGCTGTAAATAGTGGGGCTTTCGGTAAACACACCATGACCACAGATCCATGTTTGACTAATACAGCTCTCTGCTCTGGGAACTCTTCCTGCCAGTTGTCTCTTTCTTACTCAGTGTGTCTCCAAGAGGTAATGCCGTGTTCTCCTCTCTGTCTCTTCGTCTCTTTCTTTAGGTCTCTGTCTCTGTCTGTCTGTCTGTCTGTCTGTCTCTGTCTCTGTCTCTGTCTTTGTCTGTCTCTGTCTCTCTGTCTCTCTGTCTCTCTGTCTCTGTCTCTGTCTGTCTGTCTGTCTGTCTCTCTCTCTCTCTCTCAGTGTTGTCACTTGATGGCCTCAAGAATGATTTTGAACTTCTGATCTTCCTGTCTCCATCTCTTCAGTGCCGGAGTTGCAGGCATGTTCCACCACACCTAGAGTATATGGGGCGAGGAATGGGGCCCAGGGCTTTCTGCTAGGCAAATATTACAAGGACTGAGCCACAGCCTCACCCTATGTACTTTTCATTCACTGCTTTTAAGTAATCATTTAAGAAATGGATAAAATAGTTAACAACACGGATCAAGGAGAGTACAGGAGATTGGCGTTTCTCACCTTGCCGGCCCCGGGACTGCTCACCCTTAGTCTCCCACCTCAGTTCTCACAGTTTCCTAACTCCCAGTCAGAGAGGAGATGGTAGTACTTGCTCTCCTGTCATAATGTGTTCTTTTGGCAAGGTGCATCTTGAACAGCAGCTCTGTCTCCCACTGATGTCGAGTTATATTAAAACAGTGAACCATGCCATTGTGTGGGGCAGGAACTCACACTTAAATACTAATGAAGCCACAGTCTTCATTTTGAAAGGTCGATCTTCTATTATTTTATTATTTATTCTACCTTCTTTTATTTTCGGGATAGCATCTCATGTAGACCAGGCTGATTTTGAACTCAGTATGTACTGAGAATGACCTTGAACCCCTGATCTTCTTGCCGTCACATCTTGAGTGAGGGGATCAAAGCCATGTTTGGCTCACCTGGTTTATGTAGTACTGGGTATTAAACTCTATTCATGTTAGCCAAGTACTCTACCAACCGAGCTATGCCCCAGCCCCACTCAATGTGAACTACATCTAGACTCTTCCTTGCTGCCTTCAGATCAGGATATATAATTCTCAGCTCAACCAGCACTATGTCCACCTAATACTGTCATGCTTGTCACCATGATGATAATGGACTATAGTTCTGAAATGGTAAACCAGCCCCAATTAAATGTTTTCCTTTATAAGAGTTGTCATCATCATAATGTTTGTTCACAGCAATGGAAACCCTTATTAAAGTGGTGTATTGCTGTGATGGGCTGACCATACTTTTATTTGAAGGAATGTAGATTTAGGGACCTTGGATTAGGAAAGCTTCGGAGTGCTTTAAGTGGGGCTCAATGGATCAGCTTAGTAGGAACATGCAGGACAGTGGTGCGGAGGGTGATTTGAACTGTGAGGGCTTGAATCAAGAGGTTTTAAATGAGAGGAATTTTAGTATGAAGCCTGGAAATTTTTCTTGTAATATTTTGGTGAAGAATGTGGCTACTTTTTGCTCTTGTCTGAAGAATTTGCCTGAGGCTAAAGGGAAGAGATTTAGATTCATTGCTTTGACAAAGGACATTTTAAAACAGTCTAGAATAGACGCTGCCCCATGGATTACTCTCATGAAGAGTGTTTTGATCAAACATAGTAAGCTGGGAAAGGGAAAAAAATACAAAATGTATGGTTCATGGATTAAAGGGCCACCAAGAATAGAAGAGAGATAAATCCCGTGTTCAAGGAAATAAGCAAATTAAAGATATTAAATAGAATTAAGGGAGCAGTGATCTTGGGGAAAGATCCCACCCAGCTAAGCTAAGATCCCTTTTCCATCTTGTGAAAAGGATGTTCCCCAAGGGACATTGCCACCTATTCTCAGTTTACAGTGCATTCATGGTTGTACAAGTGATAGTTTTATCACATTAAGTGTTATTATGCTTATTGTTTTCATTCAGACATAAGGAGCTCTGATTGTGTGTCATGTCGACAAAGGGTGGAGTGTGATGGCAATTCTCCATTGTCAGCTTGACTGTAACTAGAATGAACTACAATTCAGAAATGGAGGGCACACAAGATTGGGATCTTGTGGCAAGAAGACAACATGCTTTTGATCTGTATCTTGTGGGTGGGAGATACTGACTTTTGATCAGATCTTAACACATAGTAGTCATGCTTATAAAGGTCTATGGGAAAATAAATCAGAGGAAAGTTTATGTCTAAGTGTGGTGGTATACGACTTTAATCCCAGCACTTAGGAGACAGAGGCATGTCCATCTCTCTGAGTTCAAGGCCAGCCTGGTCTACAGAGCAAGTTCTATGGCAGCCAAGCTTAGATAATAAAGGAAACCATCGAAAATAGAAATCAGGCGAAGATGTAATTGAACAAGACAGCCATAGCAAGCAGCAGAACTTGGCAGCTCCAGCCATGTGGTTCTGGCTTTAGAGTCAAGAAGTCTGCCTCCATGACTAAATAAAGTTGCTGAGGCCTCTATGGGATAGAGGCCATTGCATGAAGCTTTGAAAGTGAAGCCTGGATTGCCTTGGAGACTCCAAGATGCTAGAGATGCCAGAGATGTGGGATAGCTGCTAACAGGGAGTGGAAACAGCCCAAGAGGAAAAAAAGTATGTTTCAGTCAACAAAGCTGAAAGGAGCTGGAGACCTGAAGAACATTTGGACAGCAGACATGGAGATGCAGAGCTGGGAGTTTTACCAGCTAATTTTCGGCTTTGCTTTGGTCCTACTATGCTCTCTTTCCTATATTTTAGGAGGGTAATGTGTATGTGAGACGATATGTTGGAAGTATGTGATCTACTTTTTGATTTTGTTTTCATATAAGATTACAGTTAGGAGATTTACATGAATCTCAGAAGAGACTTTGAACTTTGGACTTTTAAGCATTGTTGAGACTGTGATAGACTGTGGGGACTTTTGAAGTTGGACTAAATGCATTTCTGCATTACGTTATGGCTAAAAGACTATGGGGGTCCGGGGAGCTGGTTTGAATAAGTATGTCCTCCATAGATTCATATGTTTGAATACTTGAATAGCGAGTTGTACTATTAGGAGGTGTGGTTTTATTAGAGGAGTTGTAGCCTTGTTAAAGGAAGTGTGTCACTGTGGAGACAAGGCTTTGAGATCTTAAATGTTTAAACTTTGCTTATTACAAAACACATTTGGTCTCCTTGCTGCCTGCAGATCAAGATGTAGAACTCTCAACTCCTTCTCCAGCACCACGTCTGCCTGCATGCTGCCATGCTTCCCACCATAATGATAATGGACTGAACCTCTGAAACTGTAAAGCAGCCCCAATTAAATGTTTCCTTTATAAGAGTTCCCTTGGTTATGGTGTCTGCTCACAGCAATGGAAACCCAAACTAAGACAATAGCTTAGTGCATAAAGTGTTTGTTGTGCAAGCATGAAGACCTGAGTTTGGATGTTCAATATTTATGTAAAAGCCAGGCCTGTTGGAATATGTCTATAATCTTAGCACTGGGGAGGCAGAGACAGGAAGACCATTGATACCACACTGGCCAGTTAACTTAGCTGAAACAGTCAGCTCCAGCTCCAGTGAAAGACTCAGTTTCAAAAAATAAGATGGAGAGTAATTGAGGTAGATATCCAAAGTCTACCTCTGGTCTTCACGTGTGCATGCATAGGTAGGTGCACAATGTGGCCTACTACATAAACGCACACTAATGCATACACTACATGTGTGCATGAATGCACCCATACATGCATGCATGTGTACACATACAAATGGAAATAATAATTGGATCTATTCAAATTAGGGTTGTAGAGATTAAATGGATTAATATGAAGTGTGTAGGCAGATTCCTTTTGATTTATGTGACTTAAAGTGAGAGGTGCTCTTAGTGGGAGGTGTTGGCTAGCTTCAAAAGTGATACAGGCCACAAGGAAACAACATCTGTTGAAAGAGGAGAGGTTCAGAAAGTGGCCCAGAGCAGTTGTAAAACAAGCATCCTTCCATGTGAAGGGGCCCAGAGATTGGACTTTACTCATTCACAGTGGGATCTACAAGAAATGCAATTTGCTTCATTATTCATCTTTAAAGAGGCAGATAGATGTTTAGGATAGCCTTTTCTTAGTTGACTTGAAGCAAGAGCCACTACGAAGTTACACACACACACACACACACACACACACACACACACACAACCTCCAGCACAAAGACTGCGTGTCAGTGGTTCTTCTTTTTGAAAATGATTGGCATTTCACAGAGGGGGGAATGGGGAACATGAGACCAAAAATATCAAAAAACAGTCTTTCCCTTGTTTGTCACTTTCTCCTTCCTTCCCTCCCTACTCCTGTCCCTTTTCTTTTTTGAGACAAGACTTGAGTATCTCAGGCTGACCTTGAGCTTGCCATACAGCCAAGAATCATCTTGAATATCTGATCCTCGAAGCTGCACTTTTTGAGCTGAAGTTACCAACATGCACCATGACACCCAGTTCTATGAGGTGCTGGGAACTGAATCCATGGCTCTGTGCACTCTAGGCAAGCACTCTAATAACTAAGTTACAGCCTCAGACCTCTTTTCTTCCTTTTTTTCCCCTCCCCTCCCCTCCCCATCCCTCTGCTCTCCTCTCCTCCCCTCCTCTCCTCCCCTCTCCTTTCTTCTCCTCTCTTCCTCTCCCTTCCCTTCCCCTCTTCTCCTTTCCTCTCCTCTCATTTCTTTTCCCTTTCTTCCTCTCCCTCATCTCCCTCCAGAAGGATCTTATTATGTAGCTCAGGCTAGCCTGAGCTCTCCATCCTTCTATCTCAGCCTCCTGAGTACTGTACTACAGGCATGACCATGCTTGATTATCATGTTTCTTTAAGGACTTGGAGAAAAAAGTAGGCATAACATTTCATCTGGGCATCACTAGGTTATTCCCTTTATTGATTTATAGGTTCAAAAATTTTCATTTTTCATCTCTGGGGATATAGTCTTCACATTTTCCTTTCAGCATAGAATTAATTTTGCATCGTGCTCTTGTGCCTGCATCTGCTTCGGTTCTAAGATTTCTCCATCCTTGCTAGAAACAGTTTGCTTTGCATCTTTCTCTTTGGGGATTTCCACTTCAGCCTGCCCAGTTTCAGTAAATGCTCACCCCATTTTCCCCTTCCACCTCGGCCAAGCTGCTGGGCAGCAACTGTTCACAGGGTGTCTTTCCGAGGGTCAGAAGTGCGAGACATGCAGACAGAGCCTAGTGAAAACAAAACAAGGTGACTTTGCTCAGCATGAGCACCAGCTCAAGGGACAGCAGTGCTATGGACAAGGCCAAGCAGTCAGACGGGAATGGGTGAGGAAAGTATCAGGAACCAGATGCAGTTGACCCTGCTGCCTTGATGATAGGCAGAGCAGGCTGGAGGCAGCCTGATGGTTGGATAAGAGCTGCCGAGAGAATTTGTCTATGCAGCTGGCTTTCCATCTGAAACTGACTTGCATTAACTTGCATCTAGCTTCTTGGTTTCTGTAAAGAAATGAGGTCCCATGAGTCGTAGCCCAAAAGGACCCACTCTATTCTACTGGCAAATCCAAGCATTGAACCAGAACAGAGTGGGTCCTGCCTAAAGCTTGTTGAGTGACTTGTTGGCTGTCATCATCTAGTTTGTGCTGTTGTAGCAGAACACCACAGACTGGGTAATTCATTTTTCTTCAAATTAATATATATTTGAGACAGGGTCTCATGTAGCCCAGGTTTGCCTTCGACTGAACAGATAGCCAAGCATGACCTTGAACTTCTGATCCTCCAGCCTCTGTCTTCTAAGTGCCAAGATTACAGATGTATATACATGTTGTCTTAGTTAGGGTTTACTGCTGTGAACAGACACCATGACCAAAGCAACTCTTATAAACACAACATTTAATTGGGGCTATCTTACAGGTTCAGAGGTTCAGTCCAGTATCATCAAGGCAGGGACATGACAGCATCCAGGCAGGCATGGTGCAGCAGGAGCCGAGAGTTCTACATCTTTATCCAAAAGCAAACAGGAAAAGACTGGTTTCCAGGCATCTAGGATGAGGGTCTTAAAGCCCACAGTGGCACATCCACTCCAACAAGGACACACCTCTAAATAGTGCCACTCCCTGGACTAGGCATACTCCAACCAGCACACATGCATCACCATGCCTGGTTTTATGCAATAGTGGGGATGGATCTCAGGACCCTGTGCATGCCAGGCAAGAACTCTACCAGCTGAGGAGTATTCTCACCTCCGCACTGAGTAAGTTATGATGAACAGAGATTTGTTGGTTAATAGTTCTGGATGCTTGGAAGTTCATATGAGGGGCTGACATGTGGCAAGTGTCTTCTTGGTAGAGCATCTTGCAGCAAGAGAAAGGGAGGAAAGGGGAATGTTATTTATAAACCCCACACATTTCTTACAGTATTCATTCATTCATTCATTCATTCATTTTGTGTGTGTGTGTGTGTGTGTGTTGGTCAGACAACAACCTAAGGAAGTTGATTCTCTTCTTCAGGCCTGGGGTCTGAACTCAGTTCATTATGCTTGGTAGCAAGAGCTTTTACCTACTGAGCCATTTCATCAACATTGTGTTCCCAAACGAGGCAAATCTAGCAATAATAGTGTTGATGTTTGTATTCATGAGTTTCAGAAAGCCTTCTGGTCTTATCATCTCTTAAAAGTCCTTCCTCTAGGGACTGGGGAGATAGTTCAGCAGTTAAGAGCACTGACTACACTTCCAATTCCCAGTACACACCCACGTGGGGGCTCGCAACTCTGTAACTCCAATTCCAGGATCCAACATCCTCACACAGATACACGTGCAGGCAAAACACCAATGATCATTAAAAACGACAACCAAAAGATTCTTCCTCTTAATATGATTTGCAGAGAGTGATTGCATTTTAATACAAGTCTAAGAAGGGACAAATATTCAAACCATAGCAATGACCATTCTAATACTGCTGTTACTTGAAAGAGTAGCCAGACCGTCCACAGAGCCTTATTAGTGTCTCTTTTCCCTGTTAGTGCTGAGGGGTGAGAGTACGTTCCAGTAGGGGAGTCAACCTATAGCCCGAGGTCACATGTACCCCAGGATGGCCCAGAATGCGACCCAGCACAAAACTGTCAACTTACTCAAAGCATTAAAGTTTTTTTTTTCCAATTTGTGCGTGTGTTTGTGTACACATGTGTGTATGTGGGTGTGAAGGCCAGAGAACAACTGTGGGTTCACAGGCGCCATCTATCTTTTTCTTTCACGCAGAGTCTCTCTCACTTGCCTGACACTCACCAGGTCGGTCTGGCTGGCTGCTCCGTGAGCACCAGGGGTCTGTCTGCCTGCCTGTCTCTATCTGCCTGTCCCAGATCTGGTACGAGTGTGGCAATCACAGATGGCATCTAGAGATTGACCTAAATTTCTTAGGATTGGAAGCCAAACACTTCTCACTTCTCTCTCTCTCTCTCTCTCTCTCTCTCTCTGTGTGTGTGTGTGTGTGTGACTTGATTCACAGTTCTTGAGCATGCACTTTAGCTTAGAGAACCCAGAAGATTGGATGTCCCACTCCGCCTTAGCAGCCCAGTTTCTCGTGGCATCTGGATGAATACCTCTTTAAACTGCCAGGTCCTGTGGGCTTTCAACAAAGGCGGTTGATGAGTTCCAGTTGGCTGGCAGATACGAAAAACAGCTGTGCTTTCCAAAGAGCAACTCCTTTGACTGTCGAAATCTGTTATCTCTGCCACTGCTTGTCTTTTATCTCTTCCTTGAGATAACAGGCTTTACTGTTTGGCATTTTACAGTCAAATAAACTAATTAAAGATCACCTTTTGACTGCTTTGTGCTCCGTTTGAGTAGGTCCTTTAGCGGTTTGTGTCCAGGGTTTTAATTAGGAATCTCAAACACATCTTAAAATTGTTTGAGAAAGTTGAAAAGGCTTTTTTAAAAACAAAAAAAACCCAAAACAAACAAAATCCAAAATATAGGAATTGTGATTTAGTCTTTTATCCAATAAGCATAAAAAGATACTTAGACCCATTGCTTACAAATCTCTCCCCTCAGGTTCCTATATTGTAAAACAGAATTCATAATAGGACTTATATTTACAAGTTACCATACAGATTAAATGCTTAACATAAAATAATTTGCCCTCAGGAATCTGATCATTGCTCTGGGGTGACGTTCAGTTTGAGTGCTTGCCTAGTATACAAGAGGCTCAGGGTTTGATCCCCAGCACCAATAAACTGTGTATGGTAGCTTGTGCCTGTGATCCCAGCACTTGGGAAAGAGAAGTAGGAGGGTTGGAAGTTTAAGGTTATCTTTGGCTATATAGTGAACTTGAAGTCAGACCAAGTTATACTAGACCCTGTCTCAACAAAGAAAAAAATAATCTCTGTCACTTTACCACTCATGTATGCAGTATCTATCTATCTATCTATCTATCATCTATTATCTATCTTTCTATCTATCATCCATCTATCTTCTATCTATCATCTATCTATCTATGTATCTGTAATAGGGCCCAAGACCTTAGCACAACTGGCTTCAAGATGGAAGTACCATTCAGGCTGTAAAACTCAGTAAGCAGACAGCACCACCTGCTTAAACTAAAACAATGGCCTAATCCATCAAAGTCCATAGTTCTGGGAAAGTCTCTAGATGTACTAATCTTGCTTTTTGGCTTCTGTAGTTCTATTTCTGGCTAACTGTTCTTGTTAACTGAAGTATGTCAATGCCTCCACCCCCACACCCCAGGACATGTTTTATTTTTTTACTTTAAAGCTCACCCTAAGAAAGGCTGGGGACTATGCTGGGATCTCAAACACCCAGTGTAGTCACTGCTGGCTAACAAAGACTTTCTATTGGCTTAAACCCATGCCTGAGCAGTGTTTTCTAGTGAACACCGCATGCCTCCCTCCCTCCCTCCCTCTCTCTTTCCTCTCACTCCTTCTCTAAGACAAATGCCTCCTTCCTCCTGTTGGGACTTAAGGCTTGTCTAGTGAGAAAGTTCTTCAATACTATCTCCTCAAACCTGCAAAAGTCTCCAAAGAAGGCATGGGTAATTTCCCTGAGAGAGGGAGGGAGAGGGCGGTGAGCAGAGAGACAGATGAAGAGACACACAGAGAGAAACAAAGAGACAGAGACACAGAGAGACAGAGACTGAGAGGTTGTAATTAAAGAGAGTGACATCATTTCTAGGGTAGGCAAAGATCCTTGGCTTTTGGCAGTAGGTAGAAAGTAGTCTCCTTAACCTAAATGCTTCTTAGTCTTTTGTTTTGGTTTTGTCTTTAAAGTTACAGTGTCACATTTACCTAGTTCATTTGCCCTTTAAAACCAAATAATGTCAATTGTATGTATTTACTTCCATTTCCTTTGCCTGGAAAGTCAAATTATTCTACGTGGTAGTCCTAAACACACTTTCAATAATCTTTAATGCTACCCCGGGACATCTATTCCATATTTAATTGCTTGCTGCAGTGCAGTTTCTACCACCCCCTGAAACTTACAAAATAATCTGTGGAATGACAGATGAGTTTATCTCTGGGAAGCATTGGAAAAGGAAATGAGTGACCATCACAACCTAAAAATTAAACCGTGTGTGGCACACGTCTTTCCAGTGGAGTTTAGAGAGGGGACGTGGTCTTTCCCATTGTGTCACTCAACTAGCTCTGAAACAAAATACACTCTTCTCACTTATTATAGTTTTCAGACAGAGTCACACATAGCCCAGACTGGCCTCGAGGCTAGCCAAAGCCCTTGAATTTCTGATTCTCTTACCTCCATGTCTCCCAGGCTAAGATTCAGGCCTGTGTCACCACATCAGGGTTTCTTTGCTGTTGTTGTTTGTTTGTCTTGTTTTGTGTATTTGTTTTTGAAATAGGATCTTACCATGTAGCACCAGTTGGCCTCGAACTCGCAAAGATCCCTTTGCATCTGTCTCCTGAGTACTGGGATTAAAGATCCCCCCCACCCTTCCCCAGATCCACACCTGGTTTATAAGATGCTGGGGATGCAACCCAGGGATTTGTGAACGCCAAAGCACTGTACCGTTGGGCTACACACCCACCTCCTTCTCCCGCTTACCAAACAGGCGAAATAAGCTGGTTCCTGCCTAGCTGTAGCCATCCAAAATAGAGATAATATACACGTCTAAAGGTCTCAGGAACGGAACGGGGTCGGTCTGTCCTGAGAAAGAGAGAGGAACTGAATCTTTCCATTGCTGATGCCCCCTCCCTCATCCCAAATCTGGGAGAAGAGGCAAAGGGAAGGGGGAGGAGGAGGGGCAAAGGGAAGGGGGAGGAGGAGGTAGCAGCCAGCGAGCAAGTCGTTGTCGATGCTTCTTCCTTCTCTGCAGATCTCTGTAGGAGGTCTGGACTCAAGACGATCAACTTCACATATTTTGACAGGGTGTGTCATTTCAAAGGCACAGGGCTGAGTTGTAGCCCGGAGAGGAAATTGAGCTCATTGACAAATTTCAAGATATATCGGAGAGGCCACAAGATGATAAGCAGGCCTAAGGAAGGTGCGCACCGCCTTTGTAGATGCTGACTGAGCCAACTCCTGCCCAACCCCTGAACTGCTTTTTTTCCCCAAGTTATATATAATTGTGTGTGTGGGTGCACGAGTTTGCACGCAGCAAATGTTCTTTGTTTTGTTGGGTCATTCTCATGGGCCTTTCCCGCCTTCTATTGCTGATCCCTGCTACGAGCTGAACTTTTATTCATAATTCCAGCCCTGAGTGCGCTCCTGGTCAGGGGGGCTTAGCTGTTCCCGGCCTCTCCTCTAGTAATATACATAATAATGGGACCGGAACTCCTCGGGGAAGGCCAACTCCTCTCCACTTCACACTTGCCTTCCTAATTGTTACTGTGTTGTCATTTTTCTCTCAGCCTCTCCAGCCTGCAAAGCAGAACACAATGGAACCTTCTTCCTGGAGGTCTCCGTCTGGCTACATCTTTGTAGCTATCGGTTTTTTGTAACAGAACTTCCGAAAGAGTTGTATTTCACCCTGGCCTTCCTTTTCTTTTCTTCTCATCTGCTTCTTAAACTCCTTTAAACAAGACTCCATCTTTACCATTCACCCAAAAAAAAAAAATCCCTTTCGTTGCCCCTTTCTCTTCTTTGTGCACACACGTGTGCACACAGGAATGTGTATGTGCATGTGCATAGGAGCTCCAGCGTTATGGGCATGCGCTCTGGGCATCTGGCTTGGCCTGGGTTCTGCAGATCCACCGTCAGGTACTCACTTGTGCTTGGAAGTGCTTTATCCATGGAGCCCCAATTTTTTTTAATAGAATGCATTTATTCTTTGATACTTTTAAAATATATACAGACCCGAAATCTCCCCTCACACATTCTAACTGCTCCCCCCCCACCCCACATCCTCTCCCACTCTCAGTTTGTTTCCTCTTTTTCTTTCCTACTGCCTGCTGAGTTCCATTAGCTCTGCCTGCTGGATTGTTGACTGGTCTTGCTGGCTTGACCTTGTGTGTGTCTTGTGCCGGCCACCGTAGCTATAGTGAGGTCATGAGTTCACTGGCCAGGTCATCCTTCCACAGCACTCCTCCCTGTCCTCCAGCTCCTATATTATTTCCATGATGTTCCCTGAGCCTTGGTGGAGCGTGGAGGCGAGGTGGGGGTGGGGGTGGGGGTGGGGTCAGGGACGGGGTGGTACTGATATAGATGTCCTATTTAGGGCTAAGCACTCAATCCCAATTTTAGTTTTCTTTTAAGACAGGGTCTCTTGGAGATCAGGCTGGCCTGGAACTTGATATGTAGCTGAGAATGTCCTTGAACTCCTAACCCCTTCCTGACGCTACCTCCCAAGTACTGGAATTCAGGCTGTGCCACCAGCCTCAGCCTGAAGCACTTTGCCGATTTAAACTCTGAGATCATTTTGAATCCTCTCCTCCCTGATACAGACTCTTTACTGGAGTCCCTGAATCCTGAAGGGTGGTGGCCTTCTTTATCTCCAAAGATGTTAAATCACAAAATGATGTCATCTAGCTTCATGACTCCAGAGACTATTTATAGTTGGATGAATAGTGTAGAGACAGTCTAGTCTGTAGTTCTCATCATGATTTCTATAGAACCTCCCTCCCCGAGTCGATTCCCTCAGAAATAGAATAAGCACCAGAAATGAACATTTGCTGAGATAACCCCTTGACTTCACCACTGCCTCCCTGTGTCCGAGTTCTCTCATTTGTAATGGGTTCCCTGTGTCTGTGTTGGCCTTTGTATCATAGAGTCTCCACTTAACTCAAGTGATTTTTTTTCTCATGTATAGTATGCGCATATATGTATTTGTATGTTCACAAGCATGTGGGTACACTTGTTTGCTGGTGCCTATGGAGGCAGGAGGTTGACATCGGATGTCTTCCTCGATTACTCACCAGAACCCAAGTGAAACCCAAGCAGGCTTGAAGGCCCACTGGAGCCGCACCACAGGAGAGGCAGAGACAGAGGATCCCTGGGGCAGGCTGGCTAGCTATAGCGGCTGGCACTAATGAGCTCCAAGCAGAGGCTGTACCGGTGCCGACGCAGGCAGGAGGCAGATATCGGGCGTCAACTTCTGGCTTCTGGCCACAGTCCACTTTCCTTTCCATCCTGCCTCTGTTCCGTCCCCACATGTCTGACCTCTTGCAGATACTGCAGGGCCTTTGTACCTGTTGCTCTGCCTGTCATAGTGTCCTCCTGCTGCTCCACAGTCTCAGGAGTCACTTCCCTGTGCCACCTGGCACCCTGCTCAAATGAAGACTCTCTCTCTCTCTCTCTCTCTCTCTCTCTCTGATTTTCAAGGCAGAGTTTTTCTGTATCGCTCTGGCTGTCTTGGAACTTGCTTTGTAGACCAAGCTGGCCTCGAACTCAACTAGATCTGCCTGCTTCTGATATGTGTGTGTGTGTGTGTGTGTATGCATGTGTATGTATATACATATATATACACATATACATACATACATACACGTTTGAAACACCGTAGACACATGAAGAACTGTGCATATGACATGAAATAGGAAAGGGACTATTTGTAGAGAGGATGGAGACAGCAGGGACAGGGAGCAGAGGGAGCAGGAAAAGTACTGACAGGCATGAATGTGAACGGTGCTATGCATGGAAGAAAACAACATAATTGCACACCACAGGGTGCGCAAAGATGCTGAGACTGTAAGAAGCCTCCAATGCATTTTTGCATGTTAACTAAAAACATCAATAAAAAGGAAGTGTTCCTGACACGCTTTGTATCCAGGATTTCTCTTTTCTATGTCACTTGGAGCCCACAGAGACCAACCTCGGTGTATCCCTCTCACCTGTGGTTCCCTGATCTTGGTCTTCTGAGGAACATCAGTGGGCGATGGAGGCCTGAATGGTGCCTCTCTACCAGGTAGCAGTGGTCATAATCTTGTAGTAAAGGTGGTGTCTCATGATAAAGTCCTCTCTGCTGTGTTTTCACTATGTCTGCTTTCCAATCCCAATTCCATTTCAGGGCCACCTAGGTGTGTGTGTGTGTGTGTGTGTGTGTCTGTCTGTCTGTGTTATGTATATATGTGTGTATTCTTGCAGAGGCCAGGTGCCTTTGTTGTGTATCTTCTCTATTTATTCTCTTGAAACAGGTTTCGCTCATGGACCCAGGAACACTCTTATTTCTGCCTTCCTGTCCGTGAGCACCGCTACACCAGGCTTTGTGTGAATGCTCTTCAGAGCCTCATTAGCAGGACAGACGGTTTACTGACTGAGCCATCTCCCCAGCCCAAGGTTTCTTTAACATAGTTTCCTGTAGACGGAAGACGCAGCCTAGTGGGTAGAGTGCTTGCCTGGCATGCATGATACCCAGCGTTTCAGCCCCAGCATGGCTTAAACTGATGCCACGGTTCACCCCTCTAATCCCAGAATAAGGCAGGTCAAGGCAGGAGAATCAGAAATTCAAATCAGGACACCAGCGTATGTTCTTTATCTGTTTACCAGTGAGGATAGTTTTCCCTCACTAGATTGTAAGCCCCACAGAAGAGGGAACTAAAACCAAAATCCTTCTTTAGAAACAATAAGCCTGAATGGATGTGTGACAGACAGTACATGGTCGCGTGGGAACAAGGGGAACCAGGACGAAGAGAGGATCAGGATGCCAAGGGCACTGGGTAAAAGGTCACTTAGAGCTGGCGAGGTTGGAGATTGTCTCCTGTGTGTGAGACTGTGGGGTTGATTTCCAATGTCATAGAAAGGAGAGGAAATCTTATAGCCATCTTTGAGGACAAGTGGTCAAAAATAGACACAAAGAACAGCCCAGGGTAGCTTCACAAAGGAAACAGGCAAGTTCAGCGTTCCACAGGGCGCGCAAAGATGCTGAGGCTGTAATACGTCTCCAGCTGCGGCAGCATGGGCAGGGCAGAGAAATAATTGCCAGCCGAGAGAGGATGCTCTTGCATTATAATCACTAGACGCTGGAAAAACAAGGAGAGCCCCCCACCCCACCCCCCAGGGCCCCCGTAGTCGTCCAGAGACACTATCGAGAAGGAGAATGGAGAAGTAGAATAAAACCCAGGTGCACTCATTGCTGTGGTGCACAGGTCTTCCTGGCCTTGTGAGTTGTGTGTTGTCGCCGTCACAAGAGCTGGCAGCCAGACACTTGCCATTTCAACCCCATCGTATTGACGATTTGTGGATCTTTAAATTAAATATAATATTTCGTTGATTCTTTGAGGATGCTATAGGTGCACACAGTGTATTTTTGATTACACTCACTCCCCACGTCTCTCCTTAATGCCTCCCAAATCCACGGCCCATCTCCCACCCCTAGCAACTTTACGCCCTTCTTTTTAACTCACCAATTCCAATTCATTCTGTCCATAAACTCCTGTGTCTATGTGCCCATCCTGGAGGCACGCCCTTAAAGAAATCTGATTCTCTCTCCTTCAGAAAGCATCAACTGCTATCAGCTCCTCAGCCTGGGGGGAGGGGGAGTGAGAGCTCAGGAGCCCCGCCCGCTTCCCCATGTGATGATTGCTTGGTTTGACTAGGTGCTGGTTTTGTGCAGAGGCAACCACAGCTGCTCTGAGTTCACGAGCACAGCAAACCTGCTGTACCCAGGTCCTTGTTCACTCTGGTTCTCCCCAGTCTCTGCTTCTTAGCATCTTTTCTCCCCCTCTTTTGCAGTGATCCCCGAACTTGTGGGGGGATGGAGGGTGGGGCATCGTGTATTACGACGTGTCTTAAACACTGTCGATTCTCATTCCCTGTTGTGAGCCTTAGCATTGTCCGCTATCCACTGCACAAAGAAACTTCTCGGCTGAGATTTAAAAGCCATGCTAATCTACGGGTAGAGAGATGAAAATATTAGAGTGCGATCTGACATTCCTTTTAGCAAAATATTAGTGGTAGGTTTATCCTGGGGCTCGTGAGCCAATAATGTGTTCTTGGCTAGATTAATATTATAAGATAGGTTTCCTTTTGTGGACTGGACCTTAAGCCATGTTTTTAAAAAGCAGTCAGTTACTCACATAACATCCAGGCCACTGTTTTGCTCCTGAGCGTGTCTGGCCACGGCGGTCGTTATTTAGCTCATAGAGTCACAGCTGAGTGACACTGCTGACAACTGCGACGACGTTTGCCTCCAGCAGCATGCACAGCACCTTCCAATACGAGGAAAGCAAGCCCGGCCTCCTGGCAGACAGCTTCAGCTCTAGCACTTGAGAGACAGAGGCAGACAGATCTCTGTGAGTTCAAGGTCAACCCGGTCTACATAGTGAGTTCCAGGCTAGTCAAGGTTACATGGTGAGATCCTGTCTCAAACGAAACAATGAATCAGTGCTAGCAAAGCGAGCTAGCAGGGAGGAAGCCTCTGGGTCAGTACCAGCTGGAATTCTCCATGTCCTGTCTCCACACTGTGTGGTGTCTTTAACAACAGAGTCTTAGCAGCAGGTCCTGGTGGGTTACTAAGCAAAACAATATCCTGGATTGTTCTGGAGGTCTCTGGGCTATCTCTGACAATAACTCAGGAGGCATAGCCCATGCTTTGTTTTGGGCATTTTATTTAGCAACCTGTTTTTTTTTTCTGGGAGGTGCATATATCTCCATGTATGGAATATATACATACAATAAAACACACATACACACACACACACACACACACACACATATATATATATGAAATACATTTTATATATATATGAAGTTTATAAAATTCTGTGCTTCTGTGTGGCCTTTCCAAGCATCTCTAGTGTTGGTTAACTTTCCCCTACCCCCTCTCTACCCTACCTTTCCAGTCCTCTCCTCACTTCAAGCCCCTTTGCCATTATTCCCTATATTTGTCCTTTTGGGAGATAGGTTCTCAACTATGTAGCTGAGGTTGGTTTTGTCTTTTAATTTTCTTGCCTCTACTTTCTTATTGGAAGTGTGGATTACTTATTGGAAATATTTACCACCATCCATAGCCAATTTAAGAAGAAAAAGGAAAAGGAATCTATCTATGGTGGGCCTGGGGAGTTGGCTCAGTCAGTCAAGTGCTTGCTGTCCAAGCATGCGGACCTGAGGTCAATCCCCAGCACCCATGTAAAAAGCTGGGCTTGAACTGTGCATCCGTAATGACAGCATGGGGGAGAGGCAGTCAGCAGGACCCCTGGGTCTTTCTGTCCATCCAGCCTAGCTAAGCAGTAGACTCCACGCTCAATGAGAGACCTTGTCTAGAACTCAAACAACAACAACAACAACAACAACAACAACAATTATGTTGCTGCAGCAGCAGCAGCAATAGCAGCAGCAGTAACAACAACAGCAACAGCAGCAGCAACAGCAACAACAACAACTGGAACATCAGTGAGGAAGGCACCTGTTGCTGGCTCCGGAGACTCCACATACAGTTGTGCCCATGCGCATGTGCACAAAGACAGGTTTCAGTAAACAGGGAAGTAATTTATTTGGCATACGGCACAGCAACAACTGCAAGTATGGTGGTCAGGCAAGTCTAGCTAGCTAAGACGCCCCTCCAACTCTCCCCCTCCCCGTTTCCCATCAGACGCCTCGGCTTTCCAGTGCTTCAAAGAACACTGACAGCAGCTGGGGGTCCTCAAAGATCCTACTTTAACGGTAAGAAGCCAGTAAGCCATTTCTCCCAAGCACTTGCACAGTCTTCCTCACGGGAGGACTCTCTTGGCATCTTCCCGCTCGTATAGTCGGGATAGTCATCCGGGGCAGCCGGAGGGTGACAACAGAGGCACAGGTCAGCTGTGCTTTCTGTTTGGTCCTTTATAATACATGTTAGGTGTTAGTGCATCTTTGATGTGTGTGTGTGTGTGTGTGTGTGTGTGTGTCACATGCACACATATGTAGGTATGCACTGGTGAAGATATATGGAGGTCAGGGAAGAACCTCAGGAGGCTCCAACATCAGGTTTGAGACAGGCTCTCTTCTTGGCCCAGAACTTCAAGTAAACCAGGGTAGTCAGTGAGTTTCCAGGGATTCCCTGCCTGGGGCTGTCATCTCCCTAGAGCTGGAATTATAAGCGTGGGCTTTTATATGAGTTCTCCAGATGTAGCTCAGGTCTTTAGACTTGGAGAGCAAGTCCTCTATCAGCTGAGTTTGTCTCCCTAGCCCTAATATTTATGTTTTTAGAATCTGGAATCGGGGAAGGCTCTCAGATAGCATCATCCAGTCTTCCAAATGCAGCAGACTGAACTTGCCACCCACCATCGGTGGACAGCGGTGCAGAGGCGGGATGGTTCTGATCTGTTTTCCAGATGCTGCATGTCGCTCAGATGCAAGATGGGTTACGCTGTACCGGTTACACTGGGGATATGGCGAGATGCCTCATTGTGTGTTCCCCTCTCGTAAGAGCCTTTAGCCTCTCCTCAGTATCAGCATGGAAGAAGACGGGTGAAGCAAGCTATGTGTGTGTAAGAAGGAACGGTTTGGACACGTTTCTTGGAATCTCTGAGTAACAGGACTGAAGATGCAGCATCTGGGGATAGAGATACGGCCCAGCTGGCAGAGTGCTTGCCTAGCGTGCATAAAGCCCTGTGTTTGATCCCTAGCACACTGTTTAAACTGGCTTGCAATTCTGGTACTTGGCAGGCAGAGGCAGGAAGATGAGAAGTTCAAGGTTAACTTTGGCTATTTAAAAACATTGGGACCAGACTGACTGCATAAGTCTCCATCTTTAAAAAAAAAAAGGTTTTTCTCCTCCCACCACTGAGAGGTTGCTATGAGGAAGCAGTCGCCTCTGGACTAGGAATGAAGTCTTTACTAGATGCTGACTCTCGGGCTCTCTGACCGTAGACTACTGGGCTCTGAATGGTGGGAGAAATTCCTGTTGTTGATAAGCTATCACACGTCTGTATTTGAGTATGGTTCACTGCCATCAAACTCAGAAGGTTTGGTTGCTGAAGGTTGCTGGTTTTTTTGTTTTTTGTTTGTTTGTTTGTTTGTTTGAGAGAGAAGGGTAATAGGATAAAAATGTGGCAAGGGGGGGTACCTTTGGTGGGCTGTGCCAAGGCATACCCCTGAGAACCTGCACCATGCAACGGATCTGGTGTAAGAAGTTTATTGGGAGGAGGGGGGCGCAAGATAGAGGTAGTCAGGGAGACTGAGAGGGGGGCAGAGAGAGGGAGGCACAGGAGAAGAGGGAGGGAAGGAGGGAGAGAGAGAGGGAGAGAGAGAGGGAGAGGGAGAGAGACAGAGAGAGAGAGAGAGGGAGAGGGAGAGAGACAGAGATAGAGAGATAGAGAGACAGAGATAGAGAAACAGAGACAGAGAGACAGAGAGAGAGAGGGATCTGGGGTAGCTGGGGACTCTTTTATCCATAGCACACACCTGGCACACACTTGGCAGCAGCTAGGTCCCTGCAAGCAGGCCAGTGGGGTCACCTGAATACCTACCAAGGGTGTAAACAAAGCTGGGTTGGTGGGTGCTTAATTTCCATTTGTTTGTTTATTTGCACAGGGTTTCATGTACCCCAGGCTGTCCTCAAACTTATTCTATAGCTGAGGGTGACATCTGGTCCTGTTTCTCTCTCCCAGGCGCTGGGATGCCAGGCGCCTGCCTAGTGTATAGTTTGCACTTGCCTTTGTGGGACTGAATTAGTCACTAAGAAGCCAAACTGTTATAAAGTGGGTTTGGTTTTCTACCGCTGTCTGTCCTAGGTGCTTTGTTTGTCCCTCTCAAGTGTTAAAGGCTGTACAATGATACCCTTACTGGGAACTAGGCTAAATACCCTCACTGGGGGCTAGGCAGATGGCAGAACCTTCCCAGCCTCCAGAATAGATTCAAACAAGGCTATTTTGGTAAAAATTACCCACTCATATATTTTTTCAATAGCAACAGAGATATCATCCACAGTGTTTGGATATGGAGGTGCCCATCAAATGAGACAGAGACACAGCCTAGTCATCAGTTTTCAACCTGTGGGTCCTGGCCCCCTTGGGATCTGAATGACTCTTTCACAGGGGTCACCTGAGAGCATCAGAAAACACAGACAATTATATTATGACTCATAACAGTAGCAAAATTACAGTTATGAAGTAGCAACAAAATCATGTTATGGTTGGGGGGGGTCACCACAACATGAGGAACTGTATTAAAGGGTCTCAGCATTAGGGAGGTTGAGAACCTCTGTTCTAGATGAACATGGGCCAGGCAGAGAGCCACAGACTGGTGAGTTCAGGGGAGCCAAGTCCTCTTAGGACGGAATGCTTTATTCTCCAAACGGCACTGGAGAGTCTGAATTTGGCCTTGGAGAACGCCTTTGATCTTCCTGGGAATGTCGGAGGCAGCCGGACAGGCACTCAAGTCGATTGACTTGGTTGTGAGAAATTTCCAAACTCTGCATGCAACTCCCTAAGCACAGCCCAGCTGCTTTGGACAGGGGAAAATAATAATAACAATAATTACATACTACACAGCCCATGTGTCTGAGCCTCTCTTCCCCTCCTGGTCTAATGCGGCTCCCACTGGTATGTGGCAGTCCAGGGCAGCTCTTTGAGTTTCTACTTTGTTCAAGGTTCCTTTGAAGCCAGGACTCAGCTGAAGCCAGGACAGGTTGTCGGGCAGGTTGTTGCTTGATTTCCATTCATGGATTTTCTTTTTGAAAGGGACACCTGGATTCCTGGCTGGGACTCCCGTTCTCTCTGTAGGCAAGAAACACTTCTGATCCCCCTGACCTACTCTCCCAGTGCTGGGGTTATATTCTTGGCTCCTTTGGTGTTTGAACCTAGGACTTTGTGCACACTAGGCAAACACACTACCAACTGAACTACATTCACAAAGGATGTTTAAAAAGAACGCCAGGGGCTGGTCAGACAGTCAGCTCAGTGTATAAAGTGCTTATGCTATGACCATGAAGACACCATTCAATTCCCAGGACCCTGACTAAAAGCTGGGCAGGGGGACACATGCTTGTGACCAGCAGCGCTGGGGAGACTAACAGGCAGACCCTTAGGGCGGGTTGCTTACTTAGCAAGTTTACGTTTCCAGGGAGAGACCCTGTCCAAAACAGGCAAGGAGGAAGGTTCTGGGGAAGGCCCTCAAGCATGACAACCTCTGGTGTGTACACTCATGTGCACCTACATACGTGCACAGCCTCACAGACACTAAAGAAGAGAGAGTGAAAGAAAGAATGATCGAGAGAAGGAAGACAGGAAGGACTGACAGACGAGAGGGAGGAAGGGAGGAAGGGAGGAAAGGCAGTGGTAGGGCCCCCCCCAACATCTAGGTGACCGGGAAGCTGCCCCTGGTGCACTTTACCGATTCCTATTCTTTCTCCTTCTCCCCTGCCCTCCTTTCTGTTCTCTTAGCTGCATACTCTACATCGGGCCTGACCCTATCCTGTAGGTGAGATTCATTTTAACAGACCCTTTATACCCCAGCTGCTGATTTTAGATGCAGAACAGAGAGATTTAAAACAAAAACAAAAAACAGAAAACAGAAAACAAAACCCAAAACTCAAACTGCCATTAAAAAAAAAGGAAAAGAAGGAAAAGAAAAGAACAACAAAAACCTGAGCAGCAACAGTTGAACGTTGAGTGAAGAGCCCCACAGTTTGCTCAGCTCCAGCCTGCCACACGTCTGGCTTATAATTAGAGGCATAAGAAATGCGTGCTGCTCACCAACCCCCACCCCGCCCCATTCGTACTCTGTTTTTTTCCTTTTTACAAAAACATCTGAATCCTGTCTTTGGAGTGATCTTGCATTATTTTGCTGGCAGGGCCACAATAGCCACCTACGTGGGGACTGCAGAGAGAAGCCGGCCATTCCCCAGCCAGAGAGAATGCATTCTGGAACCTGACATCTGGGTCTTGCAGCTGGAAGGAGGGGGGGCACAAAGCACCAGCCCTGGTGTCATCAAAGGCAGTTGATGGTGCCAAGTGAGTATGGAAATTACACACAGAGCAGATGCTGTCTCTAGCATCAGACGGATAATGCAGCTATTTAGGAAAAACAAAGATGTGCTTAGAGTTTGATCACCCATGGTACGTGCAGGGAAAGCATCCAGAGCTGTCAGCGTGACAAGGAGGGGCCCATACGTGTCCCCAAAGGTTCACATTCTTTAGATTTTATTATTTATTCCATTTAATTAATTAATGTGTGTGTGTGTGTTTATTTGTAAGCATCCTTGTGTGTTTGTACATGCAGAGGCCTGAGGATTATCTCTTTGTTCTACACCTTTTTTTTTTTAAAGACTTATTTTCTTTTCAATGAAAATGTATGTGTTTGTATCTCTGTGTGGGAATGTGCACACATGAGTGCAGGAACCAGAAAAGGCCAGAAGAGGGCGTAGGTGGCTGTTGTGGCTCTGCCAGCAAAATAATGAATACAAGATCACTCCAAAGACAGGATTCAGATGTCTTTGGAAAAGGGAAAAACAGAAGCCAGAAGAAGCCAGAAGAGGGCGTCAGATCCCCTGAGCTAGAGTCACAGGAGTTGTGAGCCATCCCGTGTGGGTGCTGGGAACCGAACTCAGGGAGAACGAGCGCCAAGCACATTTACCTACTCACTCATCTATTTTGCTCCCTTCACCCTGCTTTTGAGGTAGTTTCTCACTGGACCTGGAGTTTACTGTATTTGAATGCTCTTTCTGCTCCCCCAGCCCCAGGGATCCTTACATCTCAGCCTCCTCCTCCTCGTCCCCGGGGTTACTTGGACATGGCCCCCCACTTCTTATGTGGATGCTGATAATTGAAGTTAGGTTTCCGTGCTTGCGGGACAAATCGTTTTAATAACTGAACCATCTCTCCGGCATCCAAATGGTTCACGGTCCCTTTTGTGACTCTGAAGAGAAAGGCTATGGAAGCCAGGGTTACTTCTCCCTTTATGAAAGCTGAAGGGAGAAGCACTTGAAGGGGAAACATGCTCCGTGGATATTTAAGACGTTCGGGTTCAGCCATCTTCCGTCTAAGCAGCATTTGTGTGATGGACAGGAGAATATGAGAGCGAGAAAGCCCGGCCGGTTATCTACAAGCCACAATCGATCAGGAAGAATTAGCTCATTGTGGTGAGAGGAAGGGCGCAGGAAGAGCGCTGGAAAAGGAAATTGAAAATGCTAATGAGCGTGAAAGCACCTAGGCCCCCTTTCCCTTTCTTTCCTTACTCAGATCTTCCTATGATTAGGGCCCTGCAGCCAGCACGGGCTCCATTTGCACTCAAGTTGGAGGCGCTCACAGAATCGCTGGCTTTAAGCAGGAAGTACGGGTTAAATATCAGCATCAAGGCCTGGACACAATGTTTCACAAAGATCTCTTTCTATCTTTTGTTCTTTGCGAAGTAAACAGTCAGGAAAACCTGCTCCTCTGTCAAAAGTGCCTTTTCTTTGGACAAGTCTGGAAAAAGATAGGATTTCCCCCACCTAAAAAAGGACTTGAGGGCTAGGGATGTGCCTGACCTGGTAGAGTTTGCCTGGCATACATGAGGCCCTCGGTTTGATCTCCGGTATCACATAAACCCACGAACGGGACTACGGGCTTGTGATTCCGTATTCTGGAGGTGTAGGCAGGAAGATCAGAAGTTCAAGGTCATCCTCAGTTATTTAGTGAGTTCGAGGTCAGCCTGGGTTATGTGAGACCCTGACCTTCCTCAAACTCCCAAGCTAAACGAGATTACCTTCGCTGGAGACTCTAGCCCCAGAGGATCCCCCCATTCTCTGCTGGTACTTCTATGTGTGTGGTGCACATAGCAGGTACACATACATACACATAAAATGGAAAACAATATTTTTAAAAAGAGATGACATAATGATTGGAGTCTCCTGTTTCTGTTGGAACAGCATGTGGGTTTAAGAGTTTTTCTGTTGGGGGGCACCAGGGAGATGGCTCAGTGGTGAAGGACTTGTCACACAAGTGTGGGGACCCGAGCCTCGGCCCCCCAGAACTCACATACAAACAGTTGTGGCAGTGTGCATGGATTGTCTCAGTGCGCCCATGGTCAGGGGGAGAATTACCAGAGGCTCAGAAACCAGCCAGCCTGGTGTGCACAGTGATGGACAAGAACATTCAAGAGAGGCAGAAGGCCAAGACCTACACCCAAGGGTGTCCTCTGGCTTCTATACGTGTAGCAGCATGGCATGGGGATTCTTGCGCTGTCACACATGAGCATATGTACACAAAGCATTTTTTTTAAGTTCCTATTTTTAACTACCCCCTTTATAGAACGCTGCGTTTGCTGGTGTTTAGAGGAAGACACAACTTGCACTTGACCAGGACCATAGTCTGGAATGTCCAGATGTTGAGTTACACCTCCTCCGTGGAAGCTCCAGAATTTGTAGTATCAGGTGTAGAGAGTGGCTGTTTGTAAGGGCAGTGGTGGCTGAAGAACTTGGCTTAGAGCCGTGTATATGTAGTAAGCACACTGTCGCTGTTTAGAGTGTGTACAATGTTTGCAGTGGCTTGATGAACTGCGAGAACTGTAGTCCCTACATCCCTAACACTGTAAAGATCACGTCGAGAGCCCAAGTTTCTCTCTGTGTCTCTGTCTTCCTGCCACCCCATCTTCCTCGTGTGTGTGTGTGTGTGTGTGTGTGTGTGTATGTGTGTGTGTGTGTGTATGTGTGTGTGTGTGTGTGTGTGTGGTTTTAACCATAACAGTGTATGAATCCACTTATGTGAGCTACGTGAAGCAGTCAAGTTCACAGAAACAGAAAGTAGAAGGTGGTTTCCAGGGACTGAGAAGAGAAAAAGGATGAGTCATTGTTTAATGAGCGTAACACTTCACATTTTCAAGATGAGAACGTTCTAGAAATCCTATCCTATACTCATCTACTGAACTATAGACAAGAATGTTGTGATGATATTTTATGTATTTTGTACTAAAGGGAAAGGAAGAGCAATAGAGACAGAAGTGTTTGGTGGGGTTTGGACGTGCTTAGGTTTATGGAACTTGGTTCTCAGAGTGGTGAAGTTAACGGTCTGCTAAGAGATGTATAGATTATTGGGGTTTGCTGCCCTGAGGGCAGGCTCTTAGGATAGAGCAAATCTGACCCCTCAGTGACTTTCTGGCCTCCTGGCCTCCAGTTTTGTTATATATTCTCATGTATTCTCTCTTTCTTGCCATGATGTCACTCACTATGATGTGATCCAGTCCAAGGAGACTCTCACTAGAAGCTGAACCAATGGTGCTGCCCAATCTTGGATGTCTAGCATTCCAAATTTCAAGGTAAATAAACATCATTTCCTGTGTGTGTATGTGTGTGTGTGTGAGAGAGAGAGACAGAGACAGAGACAGAGACAGAGAGAGACAGAGAGACAGAGAGACACAGATAGACAGACAGACAGAGTGTCTACTGTGGTTTTTAGGACCACATCTCTCACTGGCTTGCAACCTAAGCAACCTGGGTGTGCTTACCCATGAGCCCCAGGGATCTGCCTGTCTTTGCTTCCTCATTCTATAATTTTAAGCTATGACCATCGCATCTGGCTTTTTTTTTATAGGTTCCTCAAGCTTACCAGGAGAGCACCTCCATGACTGAGCCATCTCCCGTCCTCTAGACCTACTTTTCTGCTTTCAGTCATAGCTCAGTCCTTGTACATTAGAGCTAAGTGCAAAGTCTCTGCCACAGACTCTGTTGTTAAGATGTTCAAAACTGGACTCCCAGAGTTATTCCTCATGCGACTTCTCTACCTTCCCTGTCACCATCAATTTCCAGTCACTGCATTCTCAGAGACTCGGCTCTCTGCTGTCATCTCCTACATCTAAATCCTCTCTTATCTTAATCTGTGAGAATCCTGAGTTAATTCATAGGTCTTCCTCTACCCCTCCCAGCCTTCTTTATAACCAAGGGAAATGCACTTCAGCTAGGGTTTGATGTATGAATTTTTTTTTAAATTACAGTGTGTATGTATACATGTATGTATGTATGTGTGTATGTATGTATGTATGTATGTATGTATGTATGTATGTATATATATAGGTATGTCTGCATGTGTGTATGAAGATGAAGACCTCCCTGTGCCCCAGTGCTCACATGGAAGCCAGAGAACAATTTACAGGGGTGTCTCTCTCCTTCTACCTGGTGGGTTTTGGGGATTGATCTCAGGTTACCAGACTTTGGTAGCAAGTTCTTTAACCTGATGAGACACCTCACTGGTCTCAGACATTGGGGCCAGGTATCAGCCCAGGAATTAGGGAAGTTGTAATCAATCATGGTTTTTGTTATTATGATGAAATACTAGAGACAAGCTAGCATTATAGTAGACAAAGTTTATG